>NW_017731362.1:3434447-3443544 GCF_001890085.2 Hipposideros armiger
TAATCACTATGTTGTACACCTGAAACTAATATAATATTGTATGTCAACTGTAATTGAAAAATAAAAAAATATTAAAAAATAAGAACCCCACACAATAAGAATTTTTTTAATGCTAACAAAGCATTTGCTGTATGTCAGGCATTATTTCAAGCACTTTACAAGTATTAAGCCATTCATTCTCACAACAGTCGTATGAGCTAACTATGAGGATCCCCATTTTGCAGATGAGGAAACTGAGGTGTGGGGAAGTAGCTTGCTCTAGGGCACCCAGCTTGTTTGTTGTAGAGCTGGGATTGGAGTTTATATATATATATAGTATGTCTCCAGAGCCCATGTTCTTAATCATGCCATTTTGCTGCCTATTTGGAGATTCATTCGGACCCTATATTCAGGGACTTTTCAATCATTTATGTTCATTCTTAGGCTATTCAGAATGACTTTTTTTAAAGGAGTAAGCTTTTCAGACCTCAGAATAAAGATTCTCTCCTCCTTGCACATTGGTTTTCCTGTTCGGTAGAACATCCTGGTGGGCCATACAGACAGGTTAAACAGGGGCCTTTGAATGGTGGTATAGAAATATAGGAAGGTCCTAAAACTTCGTGGAGGTTGCTTATATGTCTTGGTGCCAGGAATACTCTACCCTCACCCCCAAACATACCTATACACACACATGGCCCCCAGTGCCATGTGCCTTCAAAGGCCATCTTAAATGCCTGGGTCTCTGGGTATTTATTTTAAGGGTGGTCTCCACTCTCCACTTGCTGGGGCATCCCATGCTGAGCCTGGCACCAAGCAGGGGCTCCAGCCACCTGATGAACCAGGCCTGTGATCCTCTGCTGTGCGGAGCTGCGGGTATTCTGACTAATGCCTTCACTTAATGCTTCACCAAACTAAGGGCAAGGAAATGCTAGTGCTAAACCCAGAGTCCCTAGCCTGAGCAGGGGCAAAGGCCCCTGGGGACACAGCAGAGTCTGGGAATACTGGTGACCTTGGGATCAAGACATACCCTGGGCCCCACAGTGCCAGGAGGGGCCACCAGATGTCGTGAGACAGCCCTGACTCTCTGCAGAATAGAGAGAAAGACCCTAGTCCTGCAGAAGTGCTGCCCAACCTGGCCAGACTCTACCAAATCCTCCCTTGCAGCATGGTGGCAACCTGTCCAGCAGGGAGGCAACCCAGCCACAGTGGGGTCCAAGTCTACCCTCCCTCTCATTCTCTCCAGCACACCTGGTCCATCCCTCTTTATGCCCCCACTCCTAGAGGAATGAGAACCAGCCACCTTGGTTCTCCCTGCTGCACCTTCTGATTTGGGTCCCCACAGAGGGCTGCCTCTCGGGCTGCTGCTAGGAGCAAGAGAGATGTGACTTTAGCCCTCAGGGGCTGACAGATGGGGTCTTGGAGCAGGGTGTGCAGACCCTTATTGAACAGCTCTTTGAGCAAGGGAGAACTTCCAGTTGGGGGCAGGAAGGCTTGTGGCTAGAGCATGTCCTGTCCCAGGGAGGGGTGGCTGAGTGGGACTGGGGACTCTGAGGGGTGAGAATGGGGGGAGAGTGAGCATGATGCTAAGCAAAAAGAAGGGTCATCAAAGAACAGGTAGAAAACTGGTGACCTAAGGCTCAGAGAGTAGGGGTAAGTGTGGGGTGCACTGGGGATGGAAACAGTGATTGAGGACACCTATGCAAAGCCTTGTAAGCACATTAAAGATGTTAGAATTTGCCACTGAAGGGCTTTAAGCAAGGGGTAACCAAACAAATAACTTTTACCTACTGTTTCCACTTCCTTTCTACCATTTCCTCCTAACTCCTGGCTTTTGCGTCAACTATACTCATGATACCAGTCTCTCAGAGGTTACATATGACCTTTCTACTACCCAGTCCACAACGTTTTATCTTCATTTGTTCTTCTTGATCTCACCCCGTGGCACTGGGCCCATTGGCCAGTCCTCTTTCTTGTGTCTTTTTGTCTATGGTTTTTATGATGGGCTTTTCCTTTTCTCCTATTGTTCCTTCTTATTCCTTTGTACCTGTTCCTAGTCCCCCTATAGTCCCCAGCCTAAGCGCTTTGCCCCCTTTGCTTCATACTCCTTTTGAGAACTCATTACTTTTCCTGGTTTCAGCTTTCACCACTGTTTGGGCCCTGCCCATGCCCACCCCGAGTTTCCCTCTATCTAAAACCCCAAATGCCTAGTGAACACCACCATTTAGATGTCTCACTATCACTCCACACTGGAGTCTAAAACCAAATCCATCAACTTCCTCCTAACCTCTTCCTCCCACTCAACCTTCTTATACATAATTTTCCTCATCATTCAACTTCAATATCTTGTTTTTCACCTACCCCTATCCCTTACTTTTCCACCCATATTCACCCTTCATCCCAGCCTAAACATGTCTTTTCACAAAGTTCTAAAGATATTCACTAAAAATGTCTTATCTCTGACTCAAGGTACTTACTTCCCTGAACTTCCTTCGCTCCTGGTCCATAGCTTAATTTGTGTAATGGACCTTAACCCTACCCTCTGCTCTGTTTATGAGCAAAGCATATTCTCAGGGGTCAGTTGGAGGCAAATTCATATCTGCCTTCTGGACCCCTGCCAAAAATTACCTTGAATTTTCTAATCCAAAAGTCCCCGTTGCTGAAAATTCATTGGGGAATTCCTGGTGAACCCTCAATTCACTCTGGGAAGTCCCAAGACCTGATGCCTTCAAGGGTTACACAGGTGACACAAATGAGGAGGTGGACAGGCTTGTAGCACATTATAAGATAGAGCCTAGCACTCCTCTCAAAGTATAAGGCATGATGCCACACCAGACATCCAGCCCATTTGCAACCTTTACTTAGTATCTGAATCAATTGCCATGACCCAAGGAGCTGTACACTTGTGTCTTTTCTGCAGCTGCCTTTGCTTATTCATGCTTTGGTGCCAGGCCATAAGCTAACTTTGAATGATTTTATAAGCTCAGCCATACACACTTAACAGTTTTATCTAAAGAGCTGTTGTCAGGACAATAGAGAAAATCATTTATATTTATCCTTCTGAGTTGGATATATTTTTGTAAGTTTCCTCAAATACCTTACAGAATAAATGGGACATTGATTCTTATAAGTCACCTCCCTCTTTTTGTTTCCTCTCCTAAAAGTTGAGTTCCCCAAAGCCACAGATATGTGTCTGTCTCCTCCCCGCCTGTATCCAACTCCTAGAACAGCACCCTGGCCTTTCTACATGGTCACTACAAACCTGTTGCCTGAGTTTACACTGTTTTCCCATTTGTCCAGGCTTTACTCCCTATTGAAATGTCCCTGAGCCCCTTCCTCTCAGGCCTTCCCTCTTTCAGTTCGTCCTCCATGCTGCTGTCAGTTTTTCAGCTCAGTTTTTTTTATCACATCAGCCCCCTGCTAAAAACCCTNGGAAGAGAGCAATGATAATACCAACATGGGCCAGTAAAGAAATGTCCTTCACAACTAGACTGAAGAACAAAAGGACAGCAACTTGTCTGTTCCCCTTCCCTGATTCCCCAACACTGTTTCCCTCCCCGAATCCCCCAATAAAATAAAATGAAATTGTAATACTCAATATATACCAATAACAAAAGATGAACACAAGGCATGTGTATACATTTTTTTGGTATTCTGCCCCGGTATTTGGGGACAAAAGGAGATTTGACTTTGGGTGGTGAACACACAATGCAATATATAGATGATGTATTATAGAATTGTACACTTGCAATCTATATAATTTTATGAACCACTGTCACTCCAATAAATTACAAAAAAAAAGAGTATCTGTCTTTGAGAAATTGCTTTGCTCAGAGGATTTGAATCTGGAAACTTTGTCACAAGCACGTGTCTATATAATTGCAGGAGCCTGTCTGTCTCTGGGTTTTCGATTTGCTGACTCAGAAAACTTATCAGCATTTAATTGTTTGCATAAATTTGTAAAAGATTTTATGACATATTTTCCTGTACCTAATGCTTCTGTGACAGGCCCTTACAATATGGAAATGTGCCTGAGTGTGGTGCTGCTGTCTTTTGCCATGGTCATGGCTGGCTCAGGGAACCCAACAGTTTTGCAGATTCGTCACTTCCTGCACATGAGAACAGGTGGCAAAACAAACTGTGGTTTCCACTTAGTCTATCATATGGCCCTTGGGCATCTATTTTGGGGAGAAGGAAGGCCTGGACAATCTTGCTGTATTAACACTCTTAACACAGGAATCTGCTTGGGCAGGGCTAAGCTGCAGTCCAAGGGTCAGAGCAGCAAGACCAATGGACAGACAGATGGCTGGATACCCACCCTAGGATGCTCTGCCCTACAGGAACCATAGTCCCCACCTTCTCCCTCTAGATTCACACACTGAGGCCTAAGTCCCGAGTTGGTCCCCACCACAGAGGCAGGCATGCCTGATGGGCAAGCAGGTGGGCCAGCTCACAGCAGCTGCCTGCAGGCGAGCTTATGTCCAGCAACTCTGGGATACCAGAGAGTATAACATGTTGAGCACCAGGACCAAGAAAGCTGCCACGATGCCCAGAACAAAGTACCAGAGGTAGCCCTCATCTGGTGTGGTAGAGCCCTGTGGCAGGGAGCCCACCCAGTCTTGGGGGCCCCAGGGACCCAGGGGCACAGGCCTCAGAGAGGGTGATGCCCACCCTAGACCATGGCCAGTTGAATAGGCCCTGTCATGCATGGTTCGCAGCAGCCTCAGTGGCAAGTTCTAGGTCTGGGTGGTGCTCAGAGTGACCTGAGGAGTTGGAGATGAGGGTGAGGGGATCCCCTTCTCCACAGGAGAGTTCTACCAGCAGTAGAAGGGTACATAGGCATAAGACATAACCCATCACCACCTGGCTCTCCTCTACNTTCTGATGAGAAATCATCTGATAGTCTTATGGGAGCTCC
The DNA here is from genome assembly GCF_001890085.2 of Hipposideros armiger. Taxonomy (NCBI): domain Eukaryota; kingdom Metazoa; phylum Chordata; class Mammalia; order Chiroptera; family Hipposideridae; genus Hipposideros; species Hipposideros armiger. Next base: position 3,439,342 of record NW_017731362.1, read on the forward strand.
CTTATAGGTAACTGCTTTTCCCTGCTGCTTTTAAGATTCTCTCTTTGGCTTTAACCTTTGGCATTTTAATTATGATGTGTCTTGGCGCAGTTGTAGATTTAAAAACTATCTTTTTTATCAATTCAAGGATTTGGAGATGACAAAGAAAGATGGTAGCATGTGCTTTATCCACCATCTTGAACCAGAAGTTTACTAAGGATATTAAAAATAAGGTGCCACGTATTTCTGAAAACAATTCTAAAGAAGGGACTCTGGTGATGTTTTAGTGATGATAAATGAGTGGTTAGGGTGCACAGGAGAATTATATGTTTGGTTGTGTAAATGTCTGATGGTGTAGTTGCTTATCAGTCACACGATTCTGAGAAAAGACCCTGTGACAGTAAAGCAGTATTGCTGATATCAGAGGTACTCTAGACCTTACTTAAGGAGTGCTCCTGAGTTGGATATGGCAAACATAGAAGGCAGCAGGGAATAATGAAGAAAAATACACTTGGAGACTCAGAAGAGCAAATATAGGTTAGACGTGGAGGTCAATGATCCAGCTGAAGGAAAGAGAAGCAAGCAGAAAGGCAAGCATATAAAAATGGTGTCTGAAAGAATGGATGGAATAGAGAACATGGGAGATTTGGGCCAGACATGAGAATTCCAATAAAATAATCAAAATTTGGGATGGGGGCAGATGGCAAGCAGGACTGCACAGGTCTTGTGTTAGTGGCTGGTGGCCAAGCTCCTCCTCTTCCTGACCCCCTACCCATGCCCACTGCTGCAGCCCCCACATTCCCCACCCCCATCCACTGCCTTAGCTGGGACGCTGACCTGCTGTCTTCCTCCTGCATGGTGGGGGGTGTGACTCTGTTTAGGCCTTTATAAATTTATTTCATATAGATTATGAGATAAAAGAGTATCTGAGTTTTTGCTTGTCTTGTTCATTTGTTGCTTTCAGTTTTATTTCCCACATATTAGTGAAATCATATGGTCTCAACTTTTTATTTTGCAACTTTTTATTTTGCTTAGCATGATAGTCTTNGAAAGAAGGCTTTGTGTGAAAGATAGGACTTGTTTTGGGCCTTAAAATGTGGTAGGGATTTTGATGGTGAGTAGAAAAGGGGCTTTGTAAATGCTTGGAGGGCGGAATGAGTAAGGAGGTAGAAATAAGTTTAAGGAGGTGAGAATGAGTAAGACAGTTGTGGATAATGAGACTGAAGAAGCTGGCTTCATGTTGGGAAGCATTACTATCTACTAGTGGAGCTCTAAGCAGGAGTGGGGACGCTGATGGAACGTATAGGAGAGGCATTGTTCTTTTAGTTGATCCCCTGGCTTTTAGTTTGTTCGTTTGCTAGGAAACTAGCATATGTGTGCTCCTATATAGGGAAACTAGAGGCAGTTGTAAGAAAATAGAAAATTCTACTAAGCTAAACTGCCTATGTAGGTGCTAATAGTAGAGGCAGGCCTCTTCAGAACTAATTTATGAGCCTTGAAAAAATATTTTAAATTTACATCGAATTTAACTTACACCTCACTCTCAACAGTAACTGAATTTGATTATCCATCTTTTCCATAAAATTTGGCTTCAAATGACCTTTTGCTGCTTCCCAAATCAAGTCTATCTTCAATGGATGAAAGAATTGGCCCCACTGAGATATTTATGTGTGACTCTTGTATACTGCTGAGAATTCAGGCAGTCCTCTTCAGGTCTGGAATATTCTTGGCTAATATTTCTTTGAATATTGCATTCCCTCCATTCTCCATGTTTTTGCTTCCTAGAACACCAATTAGACAAATATTGGGTCTTATGGATCCATTCTTCATGTTTCTTACCTGTTCTTTCATATCTCCCACCTCGTTTATCTTTTTGTGCTACATTCTGAGATAATTCCTTGATTGAATCTCCCAGATCTTCAAATGTTATCGATTTGGCTTTTCAGTTCTTCCATTCAGATTTTTATTTCAAAAACCAAAATATAAATGCCCACTCTCCATTAATTTTTTATGGATGCAATCTGCTGGTGTCTACATCTATTCAACATGTTCTACAGTCCTGTTTTGATTGATCAGTAAATCTCTTTCCTCAGGTATAAACTCTTCTGTTTGTTTCCAGTTTGTGACTCCCTTCCATGATGTTGCCACTCACCAAATGTTTGATGAGTCTTAATTACGTGCTCATTTTTGTGAACGAAATTCTGAAAATTTCCGATTAGTCATATGGTGGCTTCTGTGTGCCCACCTTTTGGAGGGGGAAAAGAAAAGGCAGGATGTTCTTCTGCAGCTTGTACTCCAATCTGTCTCCAGGAAGAGTGAGGAATGGGTAGAGCATACCACTAGTCAGGATATCTGAGCAGGTAGGCTTCTGGGCTTGGGTGTACTCTGCATCTCCAGCTCCAGCTCTCTATACCAGTGGCTTCTTCAGGCAGAGCCCCACTTTAGCTGCTGCTTGGTGAGGGGAAAGATGTACAGAAACTCCCGAAGCAAGTTCCCCAATCTGCTAGTTGTCCCTGGTTTTCACCTGCTCTAATAATCCATTATCTCAAGGTGCGGAGCCCTACTGGGTTTTGTCCTGCCTTTGTAGAATACTCTACTCTCCTGTCTGTATTTTGATTTGTTTCCTTTATTATGTTGATTCCATCAAGTTTTTATACTTCCAGAGTATCTGGCCCAAGGAGGACTCCCCTTTTGTTTTATAGTTCAGTTGTGGGTTGTTGTTTTGTTTTGTTCATTGGGGGGCTTATCCTTTTCTTTTTTTAAAAAAAAATAACTTTTATTACAATATAGCTAACATACAGTATTATAGTAGTTTAAGGTGTACATCATACTTATGCAACAGTACCCACCTGGCACTATACACTTATTACCATATTATTTATTATATTCCGTATGCTAAAGAAGATCATCATGATAAGTCCAACAACCGTCTNCTGGCCCATGTTGGTATTATCATTGTGCTCTTCCCAGCTAAGGCAGATCAGTCACTGGCCACTGGATGGCCACTCACGGCAGCTCACGGCAGCTCATGCCAGCTGCTGGCCACTCATGGTAGCTTTTTCGGCAGCCCACTGCAGCCTCACTGCAGCCTACGCCATCGCCGGCAACTCATATCAGCCCAGCTCCAGGTCAAGCTGTTGCTCACCATCTTAGCTGTAGAGGGTGAAACATCACTGGCCCTCATGTGGGATCCGAACTGAGGCCCTACTGCTCAGAGCTGGTACTCCTAAGCCAACTCTTAAATGTGCCACTCAGCCGGCCCCATTTTAAGTGTTTTATGAAGTATTCTAAGTGATGAAAGGCAAGGACCTGCAACCAAGATTATTCTACCCAGCAAGGCTATCATTTAAAATGGAAGGACAAATAATAGAGCTTCACAGACAAGAAAAAGCTAAGGGAGTCCATCGCCACCAAGCCAATATTACAATGTTAGAGGAATGTTAGAGGGACTTCATTAAGATGAAAAAAAAAGATAAAAAATATGAATAATAAAACAGCAATAGCTACATATTTATCAACAACTGCTTTCAATGTAAATGGATTAAATGTTCTAATCGAAAGACATAGGAGGGCCAAATGGCTAAGGAAACAAAAACCCTCTCTACAAGAGACTCACTTCAGATTGAAAGACACACACAGGCTGGAAGTATAGGGATGAAAAAAGATTTCATGAAACTGGAAACAAACAAACAAAGAGTTGGGGTAGCAATACTTATACCAGACAAAATAGACTTTAAAACAAAGGCTATAACAAGAAACAAAGAAGGACCCAGTAATCTCGCTTCTGGGTATTTATTTGAAGAAACCCAAAATGCTACTTCAAAGGGATGTGAGCATCCATATGTTCATTGCAGCATTGTTTACAGTGGTCAAGATGTGGAGGCAGCCTGGGTGTCCGTTGATGGATGAATGGATAAAGAGTAAGTGGTACATACATACAATGGAATATTGCTTGGCCATGGAAGGGAATGGGTTCTTGATATCTGTGGAGGCATGGATGGACCTGGAGGGATATTGTACTGAGTGGAGTGTTAGACGGTGAAAGACAGATGCAATGTTATTTCACTTATATGTGGAATCTAAAGAACAAAATAAACAAAACAGAAACAAACTCATAAATACAGAAAACATTTGATGGTTGCCAAATGGGAGGGATGTTGAGGGGAGTGAAAAGGAGAAAGAGATTAAGAAGTACAAATTGGGACCGGCCGAGTGGCGCGTTGG
>NW_017731362.1:3447694-3455401 GCF_001890085.2 Hipposideros armiger
AAGGCTTCCCAATTCAGCCTGATTTCTTGGCTCTCTCCACCACACTCTGACTCCTCTGGGACCCACAGACATCCTACCGGGCAGTTCTTCTCATGTCTCCCTAGCTCAACTGGTTCTGCCCCACGGGTCTCCTGGGCGAGGTCTGTATCTTCCTTCCCTGAGCTCTTACCTACCAATACCCCTCCCTCCTTTCCCTTCCATATGGGACACACTTGCTTTTGTTTGCCAAGTCACTGTATAACTCAGAGTTGTGGAGAGTTTCATTCAGCATTCATTAAGGACCGTATCTGAGCAAGGTGATGCATCCAGACATGAGAGGCTTATATAAGGCAAGTTCTGAGGAACATGCTGTACGCTGGAACTCTAGGATGACAGGCAGAGCTGCCCATGAACTTCTCCACCGAGGAAACATGGCCTATCAGAGCTGGCAAGGCACTCTGAGATCTTACAGTATAGTTCTCTCCCCTAAAAAATGAACCAACCATATGAGATCCAGGGAAGCGAAGTCACGTGTTAATGGCCACTTAAAAGTGAAAAAGGTTTACTCATGTGCACATTCTGCAGCCTGATTTCTGTGCCTTGGCACCGGAGTCATGGCACTGAAGTTTCTAGTAGTTCTTACAGTAAGCTTCCAAGTGAGTCACTGGAAATTTCCTTTTCTGGAGCAGGAGAGACACAATAAGGAACCAGCCAGGGAAACCCGGAGGGATAAACATTGTGTGGTTGGCCTGGACTTCCCTTCAGGGCACGACTAGGAGACCTCCGCCACTAGCATGTAGGGAAAACTATTGATGGTACGTGAAACACACGTTCCCCTCTCTGGTATTCGTATAAGCTGCCCAAACCCACATTTCAAGTGAGCGTGAAGACCCAAAGCTCTTGGGCATCAGGCAGGGCTGGGGCTTTTATACTCATCTTTGAGGTCCCATGACTTCAATGCATGTTTATGGAAATACTCCTCTCTTTGCAATGGCTCACTGACCAACCACCAGCAGGCCTGGCTGCCCTTTTACCTCACCTTTCATCTTTGCCTCTCTGAGGGTGCCCTCTGTCCCTCAGATACCTGATTCATTGTCTTCTCAATTGGCTGTATCTGATATCCTCTCCCAGGAGAGTTTGTTTTAAAGTATAGTCAGCAGCGACCACCTGAAAAGGCTTCTAGATCTCCATCATTAAACGCCCTTCAGGCCATGAGACAAGGGGTGGAGGTGCGGGGCATTGTGGGACCAGAGGCCCACCATGGGGCCTTCAGGTCCTATTGTATAGGAGCCGACACCCAGTCCATACTTTTTCTCACAGAAAGGCTGAGTCTGTCTCATGGAGGAGGCAGAAAGGACCAACCTGGCTACTGTCCCTACAGCAGCAGTCATTTCTCTAAGAGGTTTTCCCACCACTTCATTTTTCAATGCAATTTTATAAGACCTAACAGGTTGTCTGGCCTCAAAGGGGATAAGGTAGAAGAATGTTTTCAGCCCAATTTTGGCTTTTAACCTGAGGGCTGGGGCGGGGGGAGGTAGAAATGACAGTATCATAGGAGCAGGATTTGGGGTCGGGGCCTGAGTTCAAGTCTCAGCGCTGTGGCTAACTAGTCTTGTGACCGGCTCATTTCCCAAGTCTCTCTGAGCCATGGCTGAGGAAGTGAATTCTACCTCAGGACACTGAGGTACGGGTTAAACTATTGTGCAAAGCTTGGGAGCTATGCACCAGTGGTTTGCTGTCCTTCCTCAGGCTTTAAGTTCTTTATGGCATGTGGAGTTGTGGGACTCTGGGACTCTGGAAGCAACAATGGTAGGTCCCCAAGTGGGGCTGCTGAGGGCAACCTTGATGCCACCAATCAGAATAGTCACTAAACATCTTTCTCATGGCAAGATCCAGAGTCATTCCTGAGCCTTGGTGTCTAAGATTTGTCACACCAAGGTCCCAAGTGGCCTTGTTTTGGCTTGTGTACTTACCTCTTATAAGGGCAGTAACAAAGCTGTCTCCTCTGTGGAACACCCCACTGTCTCTGTAGTGGGATGTCCTTCGTCACTACCACAGCGTCAGTTCCTCTAAGGCAAAGACTCAAATCTTTCTTGTCTCTGTGGCCCCCATGGGGGCTTCCAAGAGTAACTTGAACCTACTTACGTACTTGGTAAATGTTTGTGAAGTGAATAAATGAACTTTGTAGGCCCAAGGTTATCAAAGAATGACGCATTCACATATTCCTGGAGGAATGTTTCCTTATTCTATCTGTGATTCCAAATGCCAAGTTTCAGCAATGTAGTGCCCCCGGCCACCACCCAAACAGTCAGATAACAGCAGCATCACTGGCCTCTTCTTGTGAGCTTATCTGTTGTTTAATGAACAAACTGTGAGGCCAAGGAGATGGCCTAGAGCAGGGCCAATCTCTGGCAAGGGAGCCACTGGCTGACTCCAAGTGCTGGGGTTACTTAACCTCTCTGGACCTCCTTTACTTATCTATAAAACAAGGGGGTTAGGCCACATGACCCCTTCTAGCTCTGTATCTGATGCCCAGCATTCTTACCCTTTTATCTTATCCTTCCCTCCCAACCCTCCCCCAGTACCTTGGCCCTTCTTCGTCTTCCTCCTTTCTCTCCTTCTGCACCATTGCCTTAGACCAGCCAGTGGTGCCTGTAGGTCCAGGTCCCAGAGCTAAACTGGGATGTCAGGGAACCTAGGATGCAAACAGCCAGCTTTAGTCACCTTCTCCAGCTCTTCTCATTCTCTTTAGAGCCTTGGACCCATTCTGAGACTCTAATAAAAGCTGTGGAACAGCACTCTGGAGAAATGCACTCCAGAATCAATGTGCAATGCTTTGAATACAATTCTTGGCTCTGGACTTCTGCGGCCCATCTGTAGACTTCAAATTAACAACTTTTGGGTTCAGTTCTTCTCTTCATCTTCTACCTCAGGTTCCCAATGTCCAAGAGCTTCTTTCCAGATCAAAACCACCTTCACCGACCAGTAGAATATGATGTCCAGGTTGTAAGTGAATGAAATTTCCTTTAGGTATTTTACGTTTTACCTGGACCCCAAATATGGATAAAGTTTTAATGATAAGGTGGTAGATTATGCTGCCAATGGAACCAATGACAAATATTTAAAGGGAGAGTGAGGAGCGTGTCTGATACCCTGAAATCCCATCTGTGGCACACCTCATGCTGATACTGTTCATGGCTACACTTTAGCCCTCCAATGGGCATCATGGGATCTCTAGGCTTCTGTTATGGAGGTCCCATCTCATTTGAAAGCACAGGCACATGCAGACTACTGTGTGGACTCCAAAAATGTAATACCTGCCATATCCTAGTCACTGTTATAGGCTCTAGGACTATAGCAATGAACAAAATGAGGTCCTCGAGGAGTTAATTTTGACAAGACAGAGCTTCCCAAATTACTATTAATATAAGTTAAATTACAAGTATTCAACCAGAGGTATAAACAACCATGGGAAGAGAGGAGAAAGTGATTATCCTGGGAAGATTGGGTATGACTTCATAGGCAGGCCTTGAAGGAGAAACATTATTTTGTAAGGTATCAAGTTAAGGGAAAGGCATTGCAGGCCGAGAGAGAATGAGAAAAGAATTCACTGGGAAACTCTTAGCTGCTCCTGCATTCCTCCCCATGCCATTTGCTTCCCTGGGTTCAGATGGACCCTCATCACTGTGTGCATTCGTTGCTACAGCTCTGCCTCAGTTTTTTCATCAGAAAAATGGGGGAAATTATTGGATTTCTTTGAATGTTAACTATGAGTAGGAAATGAGATAAAGCACATTGGGGCCTTATCAGAGTAGCTAGTAAAACTGAGAGTCCTTATGACTTTGATTAGATTTACTTCTAAATCCTAGCTCTAGAAATCATATCTCACCCCCTCATCCCCCTTAGAGACCTAGCCTTTCCCCTGGATCATCAGCAATCCCCGAGGCAGCAGGAGACACTAGCCCAGGCCTGACTAACAGTCACAAGATCTATCTCTCTGGCAGGCTAAAGATAACATCTCGACCTAAGTGATGTTTCAGTGCCTGAGCCCTACTCCTTTCCCATGAGACCAGATGGTGGGAAACCAGAAAAGACCTCAGAGCTGTCCTCCAGACCTGAAGAAATGATTCGTTACCCTTAACCTCACCTCCAAGGACTCAGTTACCAGTTCGACCTCGAATCCCTAACCCACGGTGCCTTGTGATTTTCCCAATATAATTTGTAAACTACACACCATCAGGGAGTGAGACTTTTGAGCATTAGCGCCCTGTTCTCCTGGATGACACCATTCATCAATAAAACAGCCAATATTTCTCCGCTACATTTCTCAGTGTCTAGTGTTTGGCTCTGCTAGCACTAGGCAGACGAACTCTATTCTATAACACTAGCATATAGAAGAGTTCAATACAAATTATTGTTATTAGTCTTCAGTCTCCAACAAGAGCATAGGTAATAAGGGACATTGCTGGGTATAGCTGGAAGTAGCAGGATCTCTGGAATGGAGTAATATCCTTGGGGGCCACTGCAGACTGTGTGCTTTTGGAGAGGTCACCGCACTTCTCTTGGGCACTCAGAGGGTGCCAGGGAANCTACACTTCAATCCAGGGCAGGACAGGGCAGGGCAGGGCAGATGGTGATTCTGGAAGGGTGAGGAGAGCCACTCTGGAAATTTCCCTTAGCAATAAAACCGGTCTCCTATGACCCTCAGGGTCTGGGCCGCAAGCACACCTAGTAAGGGTACAGCTGAAAAGTCTGTTGGCTCTTGGGTGGGTAGCCAACGGGAGCTTTGCCTCTTTCCCATGATGTGAGAAATCTAAACAGGCCTTAGCTTCTTGGACACTGTGCTCCAGTGCCCAAGCCCAGGGAACCAAGGTCAGTCCCAAACAGCACCATTGTCATTGTAATATTTTCCTCTAAATGTTATCCCAAAGTGGTAAACCATGTAAAAACAGCAACAACACATGAAGGTCAAGACCTCTTTCCCTGGCCTTTCATGGTATCTTTTAAACCATAACAACTCTCAATCTATGAGTGCTAATACTACTTGTAGATCACAATAGGCATTTTGTGTGTGCATATGTGTACATATCAGTAACTGTAGACACACGCATATATTTATATGCCTGTGCGATCATGATAATAGCTAACACTTATGAGCACTTACTCTGTGCCAGGCACTGTCCTAAGATTTTTTTAGCAATATTCTCATTTAATCCTTATACCAAGTCTAGGAAGTAGGCACTACTAATAACAAAGTCTAGAAGCTAGCAGCAGCGTGCCCATGTCACTCAGTTACTGTGGCTCAGAAGCATGCTGGCATGCTCTTCACTGCCCCTTGCTTTCTTCTCTCTCCTTCGTACTGGGTACATTTTATAACATTTTACAGTCTATCTACTCCCAAAGGCCTGGCAGCTCCTTGAGCAGGCACTAGATAGGACTCTCAGGCCCTGCCCGGTGCCGGGACTGTGCTTCCCTCTTTACAGCTAGGGCCGCATTCGTTCCAAATCACCGTCTCCTCTCCACAGAGCTGTCCAGATCCCCCAGCCCACAGTTGCCTCTCCTGCCTTTGTTTTCATTTCTTGCCTCCGAACATAGTCAGCACTTGGTGTACATCCGTGGTAACATTTCTAGCATGTCTTTATCCCAATGTAACCCAGCTGCTTTTAAGCATCTGGCTTGACTCTCAGGTTAGACTGGAAACTGTCCTGCGTCTCCTCCCCAACCCCTTCCCGGCTGGACCCCTATTAGCCTCTGCAGGTCATTTGTGTGATTTGAAAAAGCCTGCACCTCTGAAAGGATAAACTTTGAAAGAGGCACACCTACAGTGGAGCTTAGACTGGATTCCAGGCACCCCCCTGACACACACACACACACACACACACACACACACACACACACACACACNGGACCAGACACATTCTCCCACATAGCCAAATACTCTACTCTTTCACTGAGGGCCTTCTGCGCTAGATAGCACGACAGATGATGGGCATGGGAGGAATATGGCTGACAGGCCCTGCCCCTAGAGCTTGTGACCCAGTAGTAAAGGCAGGCAGGCCTTGAACTAGTAAGTATAAAAATGAGATAATGTTTATCAAAGAGAGCATGCAGGGTCCTATGGGAGTATGTAACAGAAAACCTCTTCCAGGGTATGTTAGGTGCCCCCATAAGCTGAGTATTAAAAATAGTAGGTGACTTCCAGGAGAAGGAAATGCAAAGAACTGGCTTATTCTGGGATGAGACAACCCCAGAATGGTGCAAAGACTTTGATGGTTAAGAAGACAATGCTCTTACCAAAACTTGGAAAACTGCATCTTCCCAATTTATGCAGGCATTATTCCAGTCATTTGGAGAAAATATTACTTGTGTCGAGGATATCTGGAACAACTGGGATGTAAACTGGTTTCTTGACCTGTCAGGGGAATTAAGTGGGGACTAGCCCCATATAGGTGGCCTCACCTAAATCGACTTCCACCATTTCTCATTAAAGTCACTCATGACATGGGACACAAAGAGGGACCCTTGTCTTCATAAAAACCCAGTTAAAGTAACTCAGAGGAATCTTTACTCAACAAAATATTTGAAATTAGATTTCTTTTTCAGTTTGTTATGCTTGCAAGTGGGTGGTGAGACAGGCTTTCTGGTGTGCCCACTCCTGAGGACTGGCTTCAATGCCACTATTGAAAATTTGGGGACCCTTAACCTCCTGCATGAAAACCATCCAGGGGGTCCTAAGAAATCAGCCAGTGGGTGCAGAGGAAACCTTCCACTTGCTAGGACATGATGTAGGTGATGGGATTACTTCTGAACTAGCACCCTAGAGGTGACAGGCTCTGTAATGAAGGATGAGTAATTTGTTTGCCAAAGAGCTCTTTTTACACTCAGGCCAGTGATGCAGGAAGCAGTCATTTTCTTACACCATGCAAACCATCCTTCTGAAAATTATGACCCCAGAAATGATAAAGTTGTCCAAATCGTTCAGATAAATTCTGGGTATCTTCCCCAGTTTTATGGGAGACCTAGCTTTTCTCACATGGAAACAGACATTCAGAGTTAATGTTTTCCACCAACAGATACTTACAGGTAAAGCAGAGTATCTGTATTACCATGGCAGAATCAGGAGTGAACATTCGTGAAAGAAGTATTTCTGTATAGATTGTCGATAAAAGAGCATTGGGTCTAGAGATACTGCTCTCTACCCCCCACCCTGGAAATATCTGTAATGGAGAAAAATAAGGATAAAATCTGCTGCCAGCTTAGCTACACAATCTTTCAATCTTATGAAAACAACACAAGATTCCACTTACAAAGAAACCAGGAGCAGTTTTCATAACCTCTACTTATGATGTTTCTGTTTCTGTGACAATCAGAGAACAGCAGTCAGTGGTTATTCAGCCCAGTTCTCTGACCTGAATATTTGGGATTCAGTGTATACATGGGAGGAAGATGTGCACCTTGGCACTCACTCCATTAGGCCAGCAGGTGAGGGGTGAGGTCCCCACATAAATTATTCTGGGCTCACCTCTAAACGTTCTGATCCAGTAAAAGTCATAGGCTTTAGTCTATGTGGCATATCCCCAATATAAGCCATTTCATAGGCCTGTAACCTTGGTTGCACAAGTTACTTAACCTCCCTGAACCTCAGGTTCCATGTGTAATGGAGGTCACACCTACCTCCCACCATGGCTGAGGATTTTAGAGCTCATTTCCTTAAAAATCCTAGTACAA
>NW_017731362.1:3457211-3463568 GCF_001890085.2 Hipposideros armiger
CCTGACACACACACACACACACACACACACACACACACACACACACACACTCCTTCCCCCACCCCACCCCCCACCATCTCCCAGCCTGCGCCAGTCTCCCTGTATCTAGCAGAAGGGCTAACAAGCCAGTGCTCAATACATATCTATCTGTTGGCTGCCTGCCATTGGAAGGTAAGGCTGTTAAAATGTTACACAGATTTACAAAAACTAACAGGACTGTAAGAGTGTTTTTCTCTTTAAAATGTAAACCTGATTTATTCAATTCAAAGAGTCTAAATCCAAAAATCAAGGGAGGCAGCTTAAGTGAATGATGAGTAAATGTCCGGGGAACCAAAGTTGGCAGCAGTGAATGATACTCGTAACAGAATTCACAAAACTTGAGAAAATGGGAAAAGCTTAGGAAGCTATGGGTTAAGTAACATTGCCTCCACCCACCATCACCAGTTACAGGCCATGGCAGTTTAGGAAAATTACCAAATCCAAGCCACAGATTGTGCATCTGTAAAATGGGGCAAATGACCCCTGCCCACTCCCCATTCAGAGGATGATGTGATCAGTAGAGGAGCTAGTGGGTAGTAAAAGCACCCAGAGAATCATGCTAGGTACAGTTAGGATTTAAGATTACTATCACCAGAAATGTCTGTCAAGTAATCACCAAAGCAAAAAAAAAACAAAAGCAAAACAACGTGTTTTTTCACATGAGAAAAAATTTACACAAGCATCAGTTTCTGGAAAACACTTAAGTTTAGGAATAATTGGAGATAGCTGCAACATTTCGTCTATGTGCCAAAAAAAAAAAAAGACGATATAAGGAAAAAACTCAGAGTACACTGTGTTCCTCAGTTTCAAGGGAGCGTTTCGGGGTGAACTGGATACTGCACAGAGTTTTGGTTACAAGACAACAGCTCCTTTGCTGATGGAGACATCATTAGAGTTGCCATCATTTGGGCAGTGGCGGTGGGGGGCAGTGTTATCAGGCCTGGAGAAACCAGCATTGATAGGACAGCTCTCCAAATGGAAGAGTGCTCAACCCTGGAATTAGCCTGATTAAACCACTTTAAGAATGAGTCAAAAGAGGGAGTGATGGTGCAGGCGCTAGGGTCACAGCAGATTGGAAAGCATTTTAGAGGCAGATGGGGAGAAACCATAGGGAGCCAATAGGAGTGGGCAGAGAAGAGGCTGAGGGCTTTCAATGTGGGTAAAGACAGGTGATGCATTTCGTGGGGGAAATGACCCACATTCTATTTATGATTCATTCATTAACTTTTCTATTATAGAACCCAGAACTCCAATTAAGTGCAAGGCATGGGTTTAGGATTCCAGGATGAGTGGGGTGGGGATGGGGAGCAGGTAGGAAAGACACTAAGAGAATACTGATTCTGCCTTGAAGGAGCTTTTGATACTGCTAGAAAGACATACATACAAGTAAAACTAGCAAGGCTTTAAGTGATAAACTCCACAGAAAAGGGGAATGCAAATGATGAAGGTGGAACTGCAAAGGGGTTGACACTGAGCAGAGGAGGGTGATGGGAATCAGGAACTGTCTCCCAAGGAGGCAATCTTTTTGGCCTTATGGAATCCTTAGGCTTCTACTGCAACTAGATGGCAGAGTGCCTTTGGTGATGGCATAGGAATTGAATTTAGATGTAGTTTTGAGTGTTTTCACAGAAGGCATTGGCCCTAAAGGGATGCTGAAGCCCTAGTGAATGTTGGAAAATTTTAGGAAAAACGTTCAATAGGAAGAAGTCTGTGTAAGTCAACCCAGAGCATATATGAGTTAGACCATGTTATGTATCCAGTGTGACTAAAAATTCCTGGCCCCCTTTAAAAGGCTACATTGCTAAAGCATGCACACAGAGATAGCTTGCAAAAGGGTTAATTAGGGCCTGCTGAGCTGGAGTGAAATTACCGTTGGTTTTCAGGATTTAAGAGTCATTTAGAAACTCAGAGGTGGTGTCTCAAGCTATTCTGGAGTTAAGAGATTGTTTACACCAAAGTCCAAGTAAGGAGAGGCCAGGATCACCCAAGACTTTTATATAAATCTTAGCAGAGAAGTGAGTAATAAGCATTATTAACATGCCCCACCAGAACTTTGTTTAAAAAAAAATGAGAAGATGCTTCTGGTTAATTATAACTCAAGGAGATACAGTAAATGTGCTTCTTTCAATTTATGGTTTGTTTGTTTTTTCGAACTTTTCTAGTTTGAAGTAGCTATTTCATCACAGATGGCACAATACCTTGATACAGTCAGCTCTATGAACACCTGTGTTATATACAATTGGCCATAATAGTGATCATTTGAATAAAGTGCTATGGGGGGGAAAGAGGAGTCAAAAGAGCCGTTCTCATTGGGCTAGTCAAGGAGAGCTTCATAGAGATCATAATGAAGGAATGGGATTCCAAGGAGCTAAGGGTGGGGGCAGGTCCTTCCAGGGAGAGAGAACATCCACAGAAGAGGATGATGGGCCAAATACTAGAGTCCTCTGATTCTGGGCACTCTCACTGCCCGCCTTGCTACCCTCATTGCCAACTGTTATTTTATCCCTGAAAGCCTCACCTCTCCCTCTTCCTCTCTAGTCTCAATGCCACCTGTGAGCTAAGGCTTTCCTCCTCTCTCTCTCGGAACAGAATCACCCAAATGCCCCTGCCTCTAATTCTCGTTTTTCCACCAATTCCCCCTCCTTACTGCTGACAGACAGCTTTCGAAGATACAGATCTCATCTTTCACTCGTCTGCTTAAAAAAACTTGAAGGCCCCCTTCCACCCTCAATGCTGGTTTTATTTTTATTAATACAGGATTCCCCCATTTTTGGCAAAATAAAATATCTGGATTTCCTATACTGCAATAAAGAAAAGATGGCTGTAGCTTAGACCTGGAGAAAATAAATTCAAGTGATAAATTCAAACTATTAGCCAATCCCATGAAGGCAGATATTTGCATTCTCCTTTGGTGGCAGAGGGTGGCTAAGAGCTGATATTGAAGTTTGGTCCCTTTTTCTGGAGGCTGACCCAGTGGATTATGGGAGTGGTGAATAAAGATGACATCGCCCACCCTCATGGAGCTTACAGTTCTAATACAGAAACAATACACAGAAAATCATCCAAATAAGTACTTAATTACAGTTCTGTGATAGAAAAGGTAAGAATTCGGGAAAGATTAAACCAGGCTAAAGATAGTATTTAAGGCTTTGGAAGAAGCTGAGATTGCCAAGGAGGAGTGTGGTGTGAGAGGAGTTCCCAAACAACTCACGAATTTAGAATTCGGGAGGAGGAGGAACAGGCAAAAGATCCCAAGAAAGAAGAGTCAGAAGGTATAAAGAAGACCTAAACAGTATCTTTATCACCACAGTCAAAGAGGAGAGTGTTTCAAGAAGGAAGATACGGTTAACTCTATCTATCGAATGCTGCTGGGAGGTCAAGTCAGATGAAGGCAAATAATTCATATTGGATGAAACAAGAGCAGTTTCTGCACCGTGAAGTAGGAAGCCAAAATGGAGAGGGGACAAGATGACAGCGTGGAGGCAGTGCCTCTGCATAACTCTGTGAATGGAGAATAGATGTAATCAGTGAGAACTGGAGGGACATGTGGAGTTAAGGGAAGTTTTGTTTGCTTGGCTTTGTAATGAAAGAGTCGAACATATATTTGAGTGCTAAGGAAAGCATCCAGGTGTGAGGAAGAGGTTGAAAATTTGGGAAGGAGAAGGTATACAAGGAAGGATCCTTGCTTAGGTAGGTGGGGATGAGACCCAGGGCACAGGTAGAGGGACCTGCTGTGGTGAGAGGAGGGGCATGGGCACGCTTGGAATATACATGGGAGGAGTGGGCAGGCACAAATGCAATCGATCAATTTTCTCTGCCAGGCTTCTTCTCCGGGGAGAAAGGAGCTGGCAGCACGAAGCTCTGAGAAGAAGAACTGAAATTATGATTGTGAAAGTAGCAAGAGCTTCTAGAAAAGCATGGTAAAACTTCTGGGAAGTGTTGAGCCCAATCAAGGGTTGGAGAACACAAAGTTAGAGCCACGCCAAAATGTCCAGCTGTGTCATAGTCTCCCGTAACAATGATCTACGCGGGCACAGACATGAATAAGTCTGAGGGCCTTTGCTGGGCATGGACAATCAAGGGAGGCACACTGGATTTAGTAATATTTTTAGGACACTGGGAACAACTACGGCCCCTAAGCTAGTTAGAGAAGTTAAGTAAAGCTAGGAGAGGTTCAGGGACATAAAGTGGAGAGACTTCTGGCTTGGAGATCTCATTGAGGCTGGAGAACTATTGCAGTGAGGGGACTTGAGCAAATGGGCTGGAAGGTGGTGGTGAGAGAGCTTGGTTTCAGAGGAGGTACATTCCTGATGATGCCCAGGTCCCAGCTGTGCCCGTGGGAGTGTGCTGAGGTGGAGGGGAACGTCACTGAAGGTGCAATCATTGTGGAACTCTGCAGCCAGGGTGTTGCTTAGATCGACCACATGGACCTTCAGCTGCTTAAGATGATGGAACGGAGAGGAAGACACAGACCAAGAGGCTGAAGCCTTCAGTGACTAGGGGAGACAGGGTGAGTGGATGGATGGTGAGAACCTCAAGGAAGTTTCAGTATTTTAGAAAGAAAAAGGGAGTAACGGTCTAAGGGTAGTGCCCCAGAAGACACCACCCCTAGCGCTCAACCCTGAAATGAAGGGATTTATGATTGAAAAACTCTACTGGACAGGGCAGACAGGAGAACAGGGTCGTCAGGGGTCAGCCCGAGTACAGTGAAGAGATGGAGTTGGGAGGATCACTGGGGAACAAGAGGAGTTTCAGGGAGGCTGAGGAAATAGAGAAGAGGGCTGGAGTGGAGAGAGGGCAGATAGAAAACAGTGGTAGTCCTCAGAACAGCAAGAAGGCTTGGTGACAACTGCGGCAGAACTCTGTGAAGTTGGGGTTACTTAATACCCTCCAATGAGTTCAACCAGTATCAGCTTTGGGTGCTTTGCAGAGGTTAAGACCACCCAAATTCGGATGGGCATGGTTTCCAGATCATGGTTTCTGAGGCCCTTTATGTCACTTTAAAGTGCATAGATGATAAATTACACAAGACAGATGTAGAACTGGGTCACCAACTTTACAAAAATAACACACAAGCAATTGGACATCTGAGCTGATCAAAAATTTTTTTCGTATTAAGTCCTGTTTCACCTGCCTTTCCAGCCTCCTCTCCTGCCATGTGCCCCAGACTCCACCCAGCTGTAGCAAATTCGTCTTAACCTTTTCAAGCACACCATCCCCATTCGGGCCTCTGAGGCTGTGTGTGTGATGTTCTTTCCTCCAGTGTAACCCCTGAGCTGGGAGCTGGTTAGCTAGTGTTACCTAGTTACCCTTTATCCCCTCGCCTCATTAAGTCAGCAGAGCATTTTTCATTGCCTCAGGGAAGCGGAATGCAGGGGGCAAAATCCAGGCCTTACAGGGGTAGGAAAGGACCGGTTATAATAATGGCTTTGGGAAACAGAATGGGTTACAGGAGCAAGGTTTCTCATCTCCTTCTCCCACAAAAAGATGAAATCTTCTCCAGCCTGTGGCGGGAGGAGAGACAGAAGAGGAGACCCTGAGGCAGGAGACAAGCCACCGGAATAAAGAGCCTCTAGGGTCCTGCTTCCTCTCAGACTCTGAAGGAAGCAGGCACAGGACTGCTTTGCTATTCCATTTCTTGGTCCTAACTGGAAGTTCTGCTAATCCATCTCATTTTGGATTACACTGTGCTTTAAACTTGCTTCTGTTGCCATTATTTAAAATTTTGGATATCTTAAATGTAAAAGTCCAGATTTCAGGTCTTGAGAAAAACTCGGAAAACCTGGCCATGCTGGACTCATATGCCCCTGTGGCAACAATCTGTTGTCCCTTTTGATGGGGCCAACACTCTCCATTCCCCTTGATTAGTATACACTGACCCTTATCTGCCTGACCTTTGTAGATCTTTGAGCTTCAGAACCCTGATGCCCAATGAGCCAAGTGCCAGGCTGCAGGCTAGCAAATGTGGCTGGCCTTGATAAGTCTAATTGCCTCCAGGACTGAGGAAAGTAGCTGGTTTCCTTTGTGCAGAGGTGCAATAAGCCTCTGTTCTCTCCCTAAGTCTGCTCAGAGACACTTCCCTCAGGAAAGACTTAGCTTTCACTTCGCAAAGTAACTGCCAGATCCAACCCTTCTCTGCCACACTCGGGGAAGAGCAAACAGAAGACATGTGAAAACGCGCTCACTCACACGTCTCATTATGTGTACAACATTTTCCTCTCGTTAAAAGTCACTTGCATATGGGCCGGCCGAGTGGCGCGATGGTTAAGAACTCGCTTGGGATGCCAGAGGTCCCCGGTTCGGATCCCACATATGAGG
>NW_017731362.1:3464043-3466729 GCF_001890085.2 Hipposideros armiger
TCCCAGCCAGTGCCCTTGAAGAAGGCCAGGATGGGAGGCCCTCCCACTAGGCACAAGGAAAAGCACTTCCTTCCATGTGATGACAGAGGCGGACAAGCTTCTGCCAGTTCATTCTCCAATGCATGGAGCCAAGGGTTAGTCCCAAATTTCTGTGACACCCTGACTTATTTAATGGAACTTTCCAAGTTTACTTTTACTTTAAAAACCATGAGTTTAACAGATTTATAGAGCACATTTCCTAAAAAGAGCTCGTATCTGCTCTTGCCCTTTTAGAATAAGCTTTTAAAGCTGACTTGGACTTTGTGGGGAAACCTGGAGGCAAAGAACTGACAAATCAAAGAGTCACCACTAACATCTGATGGGCCTGGACAAACCGAGGTCCACTCTTCCCTTTTGCTCTTTTGTTGCAGCTGGGTCATTGTCTGATTAGAAGCATTCATTCTGGAAGGAAAGGCAAGGTACTGGAAGTGAGCTTGACGCATTTTACTACTCTCTGTATGGACTTGGCTGTTGTCATGGTGACTTTTTACAAAACACAGAATTGGGAGTTTCACCCCCATTCCACACTGGAGAGGAAATCAAAGAAGAAGGAGGTCTGCATATCCAGAAGAAACTCATGAGCACAGGGCTTTCCTTGTTTTTACCCTGATATACTTACTGCTCTGGAGAGCACATCTGCCCTGCATTCCAGAATTCCACTACAAACGCTTCAGGGTTTGGCACTGCTGGGCAGGGTGGATTGAGCCTATCTGCCTCCTGGGGTGGTTGGAAGCTTCCCAGAGCAAAATCAACCCAGCTCCTCTACTTGTGGCAATCCACAGCTGAAGCGCCCTGGGCAGGCCAGGGGGAGAATGAGTGTGGTTATCTCAAGCAGGCTGTCCTGCAGCCAGTGCCAGTGACAGAATTTGCTCTGCCTGGGGCAAAATGAAATTAGGGAGCCCCGAATTCAAAAAGCAGGAAAAAAAGTTTTTTCCTTTCTTCCGCGGTGTTTCTGTCCACCTGTCATGGTGTGTTTTGTGTGCCATTTAACATTGTGCTACCTATGTTCCAGGAATTCTCGCACAGCAAATGCAGGCCATGACAGGGTGCCCCCGCGGGTAGGGAGCACCTTGTGACTCAGTCCCCTGGCTGTGTGCCCAGCCCTCCCTCTCCCCTCGTCCTTGCCCAGGTCACTGCTTGGGGGAGGGTCACAGAGCTCGCTGGGCAGGGACAGGGGAGGAGCTGGCAGCCCAGAACTTGTCCCGGAACCACAGGAGACACGACCCTGACCCTTCATAAGCCAAAGGTCCAAGTTCTGGGCGCATATAATGTCCCATCAGACTTTGCTTACAAAACACAAATTCTAAAGTAAAATCATTAAGAGCTTCAATATGGTGACTGCAGAGCATTAAACCCCAAGAGTGACTTGCCTTTGAACAGCCTGGCCCAATGTGATACATTGGCCAATCACCCATGCAGCTGGCCTGCCTGTTGGCCTCACAGAAAAGGGCCTTCCTTATGTAGACACCAGCCTGGCAGGCAGGAGCGCTCCAGAGAGCTTTAACGCGATAGTTGGTTGGCACTAGGAATTGCCCCTTCTTCCACCCTCTTCCCCAGCCTGGAGGAAATGCAGGCACTAAACAGTCAAAAAAGAAAGCAAACACCAGACTCACTTCTCCCTAAGTTTCTTCTAGGACACTGTTCCAATCTTTTTATCGTATACACGGGGTTGGATTACTTTCAGACCCCATCTCCTCCCAACCCTTTAAAACCACTTCATTGAGTTATAATTGACATACAATAAACCTCAAATATTTAAGGTGTACAATTTTGAGTTTTATATACTATACATACACATTTGTGAAACCATTACCAAAATCAAGATAACATTTCCATCACCATTTTGTAATCCATCCCTTCCTCCACCCCATCCCCAGACAACTACTGATGTGCTTCCTGTCACTATTGATTAGTTTGCATCTGCTAGAATTTTAGTCAGTGTAATTATACAGTCTGCACTCTTTTTTTAGGAGTGTGGGGGGGTCTGGTTTCTTTCATTCAGCATACTGATTCTGAGATACACTTATGGTGTTGTTCATATTAACGGTTTGTTCCTAATATTTCTGAGTAGTATTCTATTGTATAGTTAAACCATAGTTTATCCATTCACTTGTTACTGGGCATTTAGGTTGTTTCCAGTTTATTGGATATTTCAAATAAGGCTAATATGAACACTAGCATACAAGAGTAGAATGGCTGTGTAATGTGGTAGGTATGGCAATTTCTGTCAAATAAAAACATTATGGTGTGTCTTCATCTGCCTTATTCACCGGATCTGGTACCGTGCAACTTCTGGCTCTTCCCCAAAGTCAAAATGACCATGAAAGAAAAACATTTTCAATCGATTCAGGACATCGAGGCAGCCACGACAGTGCCACTAAACACAGTCAATAAAGGGGACTTCCAGAACTGCTTCAGAAAGTGGCAAGAATAATAGGATAAGTGTGTTCAAAGCAAAGGGGAAGTATTCTGAAGGGGATTAATGGCAAGGTGTCTTTTACTGTAATACATTTTTTTAAATTTAAACATTCACCGTAGGTTTTGACTTTTTAAGAAACTGCCAGGGCCGGCCGAGTGGCGCGATGGTTAAGAACTCGCTTGGGATGCCAGAGGGCCCCGGTTCGGATCCCACATATGAGGGCCAGTG
>NW_017731362.1:3467994-3474395 GCF_001890085.2 Hipposideros armiger
ATCCAATGCAGTACTCTTCCAACAGCCAGTCTTTGCACAGGGACTCTCAATCCCTGGCCAAAACTCTCATAACTACTCTGTGGTCTGAAGCTCTTTCCACACAATTCTTCCCTCTCTCCTTTCACAGCTGTCAGGACTGCACAAGTATCTGACAGCTTCCTTGTCTATCTTGCTTCATTCCCTTTTATCCTCCCCAGTCTTTTGTCCCCATAAATCTCTTGCACATCTAGTCTTGCTGCCTGCTTCTCAAAGGTCCCTATAACTGACATATTTTGGTTATTCTAGGTCTTTTGAATTTCAGTATAAATTTTAGAAATCAGCTTGTGAAATTCTACAAAACAAACAAACAAACAAAAATGCCTGCTGGAATTTTATTTGGAAATTCGTTGACTTTTTAATGAACTATTTCAGCAGAATTGCTATCTTAACAATATTGAGTTTTATATCACAAATATATCTTTCCATTTATTAGATCTTCTTTAATTTCTCTCATCCATGTTTTATACCTTTTAGCACACAGTTCTTAGACATCTTTTGCTGTATTTATGCCTAAGTATTTTATATTTTATTGTTTACACTATTGGAGTTGTTTTTAAAATTCTATTTTCCAGTTGAGTCCTATTAGTGTATAAGAATACAATTGGGTTTTTGTATCCCGAATTAACCTTCTATCCTGAAACTTTGTTAAATTCATTACTAGTCCAAGTAGTTTTATCTCTGCTTCCCTCACCTTTTTAAACAAAAATTTCCACGGGACCCCAGTGATCTGGTGAGAGTGGGGTAACTGGAGCTCCTCCTATTATCTTCTGTCTCTTCAGATACCCCCGTGACCCCCAACACCTTCAAAAATAGCTTCTGGAAATTTTTGAAGACCTCCAAGACTCTACACAACACAGCTGAACAATCCACTGTTCCAGAGGAGTTGGTCCTTACTGAACACCTCCCCTATATTTTATAGGCATTTTATCCCATTTTAGTCCTTAAAAGAAAGAGAAAAAACAACAACAACAACTTTGTTAGGTAAGTAGTAGTAGTTCCATTTTAAAAGTGAATAGAGGTTAAAACTCCTTGATGTGGCCCCACAGTTGGTTTCTGTTTGAGGAAAGATTAAAATCCCTCTGTCTGACTCCAGAGTTCATGCTCTTTCCTCAAGCCTCAACCTGGCTATCCCCAGGCTGGCCCAGGCAGACAGCTAGATTTCAAAATGGATCTCTGTTGAGGGTCAAGTCTTTAGACTGGCTGATCGTGCATTCATTCAGCACATGGGGATCAGGAGGCCTGACTGGGTTCCGGTATTCCACCCCCACAGTGCCTACCACTCAGTCTGGTTTCCCAGCTTCCCGTTCTACTCACACTGCTTTTTGAGGGTACCAATGACCTTTCTCTCATCCGTCAGTTTGCAAGTCTAAGCATGTTTTTACTTCTCTATTGCCTTAATAGAGAACATCTTCTTGGAGTTGTGTTACCCAGTTTGCTACTGGCTCTCTTCTAAAGCCTCTCAGTCACCTTTTTTCTTTCTTCTGTCCTGATTCCTACCTCTTCTCATTAATCACCCAGGGTCACAGTCTGCAGATCTGTTTTGTCCCTCTCCACACTCATTCTTAGAGATACTCTTTCACACACTTACAGGAGCAAGATCAAGAAGTTTTCCTGCTTCCTGGGGTTTCCAATAGTCTTTAAGCCATTAAAACAGCTTGGAAATTCGAATAGTATATAGCATCTAAATGATGTTTTCCAGACATCTCCCCCACCCCCAACTTCCTCTCCTCTCAGCAGAGCACAAATCCCTTTTGAGACCCAATATGTCTTGATTTGTACTTTGAGAGACATAGTTAACATTTCCAAGGAATGTCCCCACTTGGATGGGCACATTTATTATATCTAAACCTCGTTGAAAAGCAGGCTCACCATAATTCTACTTAAAGAGATAGCTAATTCCTAAATTCTCTTACTTCTAGAGATACCACCACCCTTTTTGTTTTCTTTCTTTCTTCCCTTCTCCCATCTAATCACCAAGCCTAGTCCATTGCTCTGCATATGTCTTGGATTAGTCTCTGTCTTCTGCAGCTATTGTCCAGGCCAGGGTCACATCAGTTCACTCTTGGTTAGTTCAGGATTTCAAAAGACTGATCTTCTCAGTCTGTAGTATCCTTTTCTGTTAGAGACAATGACGCACAGACAAAAATCTGTTCCTCTGTCACTTTTTGTCACAGGTATTCACAATATTTGAAAATCAGGATGCAGCAGCAGCAGGCCTCGTATTGGCTCCCCATTTTCCGTTCACTAAATCCAAACTCTTTTGTCTGATCTTTAGGGTTTTCTACCAGTGTTCTGTATCACCAAGTTCACTGTTCATATTATTCCTCAATATGGAACTCCTACAGCCAACAGAAAAACCAAGGTTTGCTGGCCCTGTTATGTGTCCTGATCACTCTCTTCTCCATGCTTTTTGACCATTTTATTCTATATGCCATGAAAGCCAACTTTCTGTCAACCTTCAATGTTCCCCCTTATTGTAAACTTTAACCCTGTATTTTCCTATCCTAGGATTTTTTTTTCTCTAATCCTTAACCTACCTCCAAGATGTGTGTTCTAGAGTAAACCTTTTAGAATTTACTTAGTAAATATCTTATTTGCTATTAAACTAGCTCTGAGGAACACAATTTCCCACATCAACTGGAAAAGAACATCATTAAGCTGCGAACTTCTTCAAGATAAGGACCATGTCTTATTTAACTTTATATCACCAGCATCTAGTCCAGTGCCAGGCACATCACTTAAGTACAGTAAATAGATGTTGAATAGACACCATTTTATGGTGTTGCCCCTTCTGGTAAGTTCCTTAAATGCAGAAGAGTTTCAGCTCCCTCATCAGGAAAACAGTACTCAGAATATTGACACCATAGGTTT
The DNA here is from genome assembly GCF_001890085.2 of Hipposideros armiger. Taxonomy (NCBI): domain Eukaryota; kingdom Metazoa; phylum Chordata; class Mammalia; order Chiroptera; family Hipposideridae; genus Hipposideros; species Hipposideros armiger. The sequence continues at coordinate 3,470,905 of NW_017731362.1, forward strand.
TGAACATTAAATAGAAAAACCTATGTAAAGGTCCTAGCACAGAACTTGGCACAGAGAACTCAGTCCAACTCAACAGTTTCGCACTAAGTTTTTAGAACTGTCATCAGAATTGTACAGCTTCCATAATTGCTACTGCATATCAAAGTATTTTTGCTAGAGCCGCTTCTGGGGAAGTACCAAGTTCAAGTGTGGGAGTTGTAATAATCTGTAAGAAAAAATAATCTTTGTCTAACAAGAAGAAAACCCACACAAGAACTGCTTACAGTACCCTTTGTTATCCATTTTTGGTGTGGGGCTTGTCTGTGACAGTTCTGACATGTAGATATACACTGGTTTATCTTTTTAAGGGATTCCATAAATGCATAATCTGTTTGGACACTAGGCTTCATAAAAGTAGGGACCACTTTTCCCTAACCTTCCTTTCATGCAAAGGAGAAATCATAATCAGCAAACTCAATAGCCTTTGGACACCCTAGTATGTTCACTGTCACACTGTACCCTGCATATTTGTATCCAGCAGGGATAATGAAAATTGTTAATATTGAGGAACCGTTAAATCACTTTCATAGATTTAATAATTTTTATACTTTTGGAGTGGCAGTTGTCCCTAAACTGAACTAAGCCCTCAATTTTTCTATCTGTAAAATAGAGGTAATAGTTTGTACTCTCACCCTCTTCTTAGGATTAACAACTTTTCTGATACAGAGGAAAGAGCACTGGACTGGGAGTCAAGAGAACTGAGCTCTATCCCTCGCTACGACTAACTGCATAGACCTTGTGCAGTCACTGCAACTCACTTCCCTCACCTCCAAAATGAGAAGTCCTAATTAAGCCAGCTCCCAAATTAAGAATGATATGCTTTTAAAGAAATGAAATGAGCTAAGTGGCTCTCTTCTTCTACCCTGGATGCCTGATGATTGAAGACTTTCAGTGCGCTATATGGAGGGGTATTTGGCCTGTGCTGCCCATGATAATTATGTGGCATCATGTGGCAACCATATACGTCATAGCACCACACAATAGGCAGGAAATCAAAGAGGGTGGGCATGTCTGATTGGAGACAAGACCCTAGGGAAGTAGAGGCATGCAAATTACTTGGATACTTTTGTACAAAGATAATTTTTTGTACAAAAATAGAACCTATTACTATACATTATTTTCAGGCTTTGTAAGCTGCCCGCCAGCCCTCTGACTTAGCGTTGGAGGGATTACCCATAATATACTCCAGCGGAGAGGGATTGAAAAAAGAAATGGGAGGTCGCCTCTTAAACCTGTTGGAGTGTGAACCTTCTTCCGAGCATGGACCAAAGTGTAGCAAGCAAAGAACTGCCCCTGACGTTCATTTGATGGTCATGCCAAGTTCAAGGCAGGTCACCTCCAGCCCCGAACTTTTCTGTTTCCATATCACATCTTAGAATTGGCATGTGCCTGTACATATCATCATATTTTTCAGTTGTAAGGAAGAGCCACAGCGTTTCCAGCCCAAAAATCTGAGTTCAAGTTCCACCTATATGAATTGTCTGGCTTTGGGTGAGACACTTCCGGTCTCTGAGCTGATTGATATACAGATCAGAAGAAACGGAGCTGTGTAGTGTGCTAGTTCCAGGGCTGGTCACTGGCTGCCCTGGCCTCATTCCTCTACAAATCTTCTCCTACCTGGATACTGTTTCAGGGATGCTTTCTAAATTAACTCTCTAAGACTGGTCCCTTTGTCAGGGATATTTAAAGAGGGGCAAAACATAAGCCAGAGGCATTAGAACCAGAGGGGACAGGGCATTGCAGTCCTGCAACTTTGTAAGGACATCCTCAGGAGAACGCTCTGTTTTTTGTAGCATCATTTCACCCCCTCACACCCTGCCCCAGCCACCTAGGTTCTCTTCCTGCCACCTAAACTTGGCGGCATATCACTGGACCCATTCTGCATCTTGGTTTGGCTTCCTCTCTACCCATGCAATCCTTAACTGTTGTGGTTCAAGGATGCGCCCTCGGAGTTTCATACTCTTGTCATCCGAAGAGTACCTCTAAGAGTCCTACCCCACTTCATTTGGGATGTGCATCATGGTAAGGAATGACAACATGCCCTGTGGCCACGGCTGCCACAGCCCCACTGAGTGCCTGCCTCCAGTTCATAGCCTATGGTAGCCATTGAATGAGGGACTTGAGTCGCCCCAGACAACAGAGACAGGGGTTAAGGAGACTCCTGTAAGAAGATGCCTGAATCAGATCTGGCTTTTGCTTTACTAAGACCAGAGGGACTATTTGAATGTCAGTTTAAAATAGCTGCTTGTGCCATTGTGGACCCAGAAGTCAGAATGCGGAGTCAGACTGGCCCTGGGTTTAAACCCCAACTTTGTCGTTTGCTGTTTAGATAACATCTTGACAAACTGCTGAGCCTGGTTTACACAAGTGTAAAATGGAGATGTTGACGCCTTAGCACAGCTGTTGTGAGGATTAAACAGAACTGCACATTGTAAAGTTCCTAGCCCCTAGTGGCACTCCCAAGGTTCTTTTCTTGCTTCTTTCTTACCAGAGAAAGACCCAATTATCCAAAGGATGAGTGTTACCATTTTTCTGTTAAAAGTAGTAATCTATCAAGTTCCTGCCTGATCATTTCAATTCAGTTATTAAGGTGTCCAAAGTAAACAGATCCATTTGCAGCGTGGATCTCTCACACAGCAGAACTGTTGGGAGGTAGGTCTGCCAGCTGTTACCTCCCACGCAACTCCATGCACTCTCACCCCCACCAACCCACCCCAGCCTAAGGTTTAAAGAAAAAAAGTCATCAAATTTCATCTAGGATTTTTAGACACCAAATAACGATTATGACTGGAAACTTTCATGAAATTAAAACTATCAGTTTTCTTAAGAAACCCTCACTAATGAAGAAGCTCATTTTGATTTCCTTGTTTGTGATTTATATCTGTGTGTATAAATGTGAGACCATCTGTGTGTATGTGTGTGTGTCTCAGAAGTAACTAATCCTAACACAGCAGAATGAATTGGTTTAGTCTATAGTGGCTAGTCTATTTAGAGCACTTTATTGTATGTCTCATATCTTGCAATTGTTTTCTGTCTTGGTCAGATGGTTCATTAAGGCAGCCCAAATGACAAGCTCTGCAATGCCATTGGCTCCCTTTGCTTCTTTATGCATAGACAAAACGTACAAGACATGAACCTCAAAGGACAGAGTGACTGCATTTGAAAATCTTAAAGAACCACTGCAAAAACTGAGCTGCCACTTACGAGATGTTACCATATCTTTGCTTGCTTTTATTCTCCTTCATATTTAGGAGACTATGGTCCACTTAAAACCGGACACACATTCAGACACAGCCAACACAAGTTATATAGTTATTTATCCAAGTTTCTTAACTTAAAGCCACAGACATATTTTTAAAATAATGACCACACTGCAATACAAGTACATAAAATCTTTAGTTCTCAACAACAAAGCTGTGTGTGTGTGTGTGTGTGTGTGTGTGTGTGTGTGT
>NW_017731362.1:3477150-3482415 GCF_001890085.2 Hipposideros armiger
ATGCTCAGCAAAAATTTATTACAAGAGAAAATGAAACAACTTTCCCCAACCAAGGCCACAAGTGAAATGGATGCGTAGCATTTGTTTTACAGAATAAACTCAGGTATGCCAGCTAAGCACACCTTTTTCCTTAGAGTCCTTTTCTTCTTTCTACCCTCCTAAATTTCTCTTTTGCCTAGTTGTCTGGGAGAGAAATGGAAGCAGAAACGGAAGGGATCTAAGATAGAGGAATTAGGGGTAGAAAAAGGCAAGAGAAAAAAACTCCAAGTACATAGTCAGTACCTAGGAAGAAATGCTTGTTGAAGGAATGAGGGAGAGGGAGAGGGAGAGGAGGCTAAGGGCGAAAGAGGCCATGAACCTGACTGCATGTTCTTTGAGACAGAAAACACCTATACTCTTCCTTCCCCAATTCCTAGTACTTGGTGTACAGGGCTTTTGCACTAAAAACACAATCAAATATTTTTGTTAAATTCTAAGTCAAAGGAGAAAAAGAGCAGAAAGGATGGGCCTGAGGGTGTTGAACTGTTACTTGACCCTGGTTCCCTCCAAAGAAGTGTGCTTTGCAGATATTTGTCATTAGAACCTCAATCTAAAAGAAAAGACTGCCCTTTTTCTTTTTCCTCCTTCCTGATTTCTCTGCTTCTTTGGCTGTCCTCCCCTGCCTTGTGGCCGTTTGCTTTGGATTCTTAGCTTCTGTCTCTGGGACATGAGGCCCCACACCTGCCTTTTAACTACCTCTTGCCTATCAGGAGGTGACTCAGGCATCACTCTGGATACCAGTCCTTGCAAGCTCCAGGCTTTCACCTGCCTGGGTCGAGGTGGGGAAATGCAAATGACACTCAGCTGTCAATGCCATATCACTGAAGGAAATAGGTTTGGATCCATGAGGGCTCTGTCCACTTGAAGCTTTGAAAGGAAATTTTTTGCATGGATGTAACTGTTCGCACCAAGGAATGCAGTCTAGTGTCATTTGGGGTCCTGCAGTGTGGCAGACCACTGGTCCACAGGTGCTTGAACCACAGAGCCACCCTGATCCCACCAAGTGCTGGAAAGCTGCCAACCCATGCAGGCTCCATCTCCCAATTTCAGCCATGAGGACACAGCTGGGATCCTAGAACTGTGGGCTCCTGCTTGTAGATCAGGAGAGGGTGTACTGAGAGACATCAAGTTCCAAAGCATCCTCTGCAGAAGTGGCTGCCACTGCAGGTGCCTTTTTTAGTTGGAGGAACCAGCGACCCCTGATGCCACACCCAACTGAGCACCCAAAGATCCTTTTTTTTATTATTATTACTTTTTTAGCTGAATCATCCTGCAGCCTGTTGGCAGCTCAGCGGCAGCTCAGCTTGGGCTGGGAATCGAACCACTGTTGCTCAGAGCTCTCGTTCTTGAGCGAGCTCTTAACCAACGGAGCCACTCGGCCGGCCCGAGCACCCAAAGATCCTGATACCATCTATTCTACTGCTCAACTGCCAGTAACTCTCCCAGGACTCGCCTCTCCTGGCTGAAAACCCAAGACAGCATTTCTAGAAAGGCTCACACAGCTCGTTCTTTAGCTAGGAGGTGGGAAGGGTCCACTTCTATCTTGTGAGGTTCAAGTGTAGTGGCCTGAAACTCTCTTTTTATTTCTCCAGGACACTGTTCCCGGAAGAGGTCAAATAGTCGATAGAAAACATGACTTGCCAGATAAGAACAGTGGCTGCTTCACGTGTTTGGGGTCCTCTCCAGAAGGACCTCTGCATGTAGCCTGGAGCAGCTAGCAGAAGTTTGACCAGCACCAAACAAGGTTGCTTTTTCCCTGCGATTTTACCCTTGCCCGATGCCATGTGCTGGGCAGAAACTTACTCCTAGAAGCCAGAGCACCAGGAGGCAGCAGAGGAGGGCCTGCCCTGGAAAAGTTGCACCCTGCCATCCAGCCCTGAGGCTACTATTAAAGAGTAGGGCTTGAGCAGCAGAGGGCAGCAAAGCACAACTGCCTCAAGGTGATCACCTGAGGTCAAAGGCCAAAGGGTCTGCTCTCCCAGAGAGCAGCTGCCCATCCTGGCCAGAGGTGTTGCAGCCAAGCTTGTCCTTGAGCTGATTCCCTCTCTGGACTCGAAAAATGTTCGTCAAAGTCCACAGAGGTTTCTGGCATGCTAAGACCTGAGACAAGGAGGCCTGGCTCAATGGTGAACAGACCTCAAGATACATGGTTATAGTTGGCTTCCCCCATTGTGCACCCTCCTCCTCGTGTTATGCCCTCCTTGCCGTGACAGAGGTCTTAAGACACCACATTTCATCCTCCCCTTTTGGCACCTCATCACAGCGCTACTCAGCAAAAATTCCTCTGCACACCTTGCTCTCCATTCAGATTGTATCCTAACTTTGTGGAGTATACATCTGTCCACATATACAGCTATCAGTTCTTCAGTAATTACCTAAAGAGCAAGGTCAACCGCCACGTATCACTTGGGTGCTCAGAAAAGACGATCTCTGAATCCACTGACCACTCCTGGGCCCCAGAGCAAGCACATATGTCCAACTCGTCTTGTTAGTTACCAGACATTTAAGGCCGGGAGCTCTTAGACTGCAATTTGTGTGATAACATAACAAAAGAACGCGGCTTAATAAGCACCACCACACAGTCCAATTTCCCTTCTTTGCTTGGGCAAAGAACCATGCTGTTTTTCTCAAGTTGTCTGGCCCTGGTTGACCCTCTTCACAGCTGGTAATTTACCTCTAGTCGCTGCCTTTGATAACTTTCGTGTATTAATTATACCCATCTGTTAAGTAGTTTGCTGAGTAAGAAAAGACTGGGGAGACAGATGGGCAACAAGAATATGATGTGGTGGGGGAAGGGTGAAAGCCAACATAAGCCAAGGGTCCTCTTGAACTGAAAGTGATGTGGTCCCACAAAGGTGCACACATTAATATCCACACAGGAGCCTACTAACTCTGGAATCTTCTAATCCTCAAGAAAAAAAAAAGTGGGGATAATTATTAATTGCAGCACAATTATAAACCGACAATGTTATTTTAGCAAAGTACAATTAAACTGAGCAAAATTCTCGTAAATCAAACTAGTCTNTTTCATGCACTTTCAGTACCCCAAGTGGGTTTATAATTATACAGTCCTAACTGAAGGGGTACAGATGAAAAATAACTGTTCCTCATCTCCAACTCCAATTTTCTAGAAAGACATTTAAGTCTTCAACTCCTAGCTACCTGAAAAAAGCAAACAAAGTACAGATGGCTGGAGTTTCTCCTATTTTCAGTTTTAGAATGAATCTTTTCTTACGGCAATGAAAACAAATAGAAAAACGCTTGGTTTTGTGCTATGAAAGAGAGAAAAGAAAAACCAGTCTTTGCATATTTGCAAGAAAAGACCATCATTTGCTGCTAGAACTGACACTGGATTTAAAAGCTGAAGTTTGGAAGTAAAATAATTGTGCTGCTCTTTAAATATTTTAGCAATTTAAAAATGAGTTGAGAAAAATACGCTTACTCCCCTAGTAGTGCACACCCCTCGGGGTGACAGTCGGCATGCTCCTATTTTGCCACAATGTGGAATTTCTCCTTTTCAATGAAAACTCACAGAAAGAAACTCTAAAAAGGATAGATTGTTTCCCCCCTTCCATCCTCTCATGTCAATGAAATCTTTTGAGTGAACTGTTTTCTGATCACAAAATTCATGTCCAAGTTGTTTTTTAAAAAAAAATCAAGAATCAATTATTTAATAGAATACATTCTATTAAAAGTTAGCCAAGACTAACTAACTAATAAGACCTCAAAAATGAACATATTTCACAGAATTTTGTTTTCTTCAATAGTTGCATGAGTTGTTGTTTTTGTTTTTTTTTTTTTTCAGGAAAATGTGCAAATATCAAGGTTACCTGGGTCTGCTGGTCACGTCTAGTTTTTGGACTCTTGAAGATGGTGAGTTTTGCTAATGATGCGCGGCTGTTTAAGAACCGGGTGGCTTTTCTGGCAATCACTCTTTGTGTGCCATCTTTTATAAAGGTGCTTCTTGTTGCTAAGAGATCAGTTGCTTAGAGACCAAATCATTTTAAAATATATATATATGTCAGGGGCCAACATAAATTATAACCCAATTTTGTCATTTCAGCTCGCCCTCTGAATGTTTGGCTTTTGTAATAGATCGCAACGTACCGAGAGAAGCCAATTGCTAATCACAAATAGAAAACTGACCGTGAGAAGGAGAAAAGATCTGTGCGTCCGCTCTCATGGACAGAGAGTAATGCCTCGGATTCCCTGAGAGGGAGTTACATCGTCGCAAGGCTGTCTGAAACTTTGTCTCCTCCTGGGGGTCCGAGTCATGTGCTGGGAATATAGATTTACGTACACACATACACCTGTCCCAGGCAAACTTGAGTGCAGTTTGGAGTATGAAGACATGTGAAAAAATGGAGCTACTTCATTCATTCTTTTCTAAAAGAAAATTAGGAGAAAAATGCTACAATTGGGAAAATGTAAGTTGGAAATCTGAAGTGATCTTAGCCTTCGGGCAGGTGTTTTCCTGTGAGAACAATTGTCACTGCTTCAGTTTCAGGTGCGTATGTGCTGAGAGGGAGGGGGTTTGCATACAAATCTGCCTTTTATCTTCTGCCTTGTACTCAGGTACAGTACTGACCTGAGACAGGAGTAAATACAAGTGGTTAAGTAGGTAAGGTATGGCTTTGGGATTCTTTCTCTCCCCCACTGCCCACACTGAGACTTCCTCCCCTCAAATTACCTGTCACCTAAGTATTTGCCCTCCCAGGGACATTTGCATTTTAGGAATCTATTTTTAAATGAAAGACTCTTAAATTGCTTTAAGATTCAAAGAAATGGTAGCATTTCAAGCTTCTTAACAGGTAGGTTGGGAGATGTTTGGAAGTCAAATACAGTGAGACACAACGCTTCAGTGTGTGACTGGATAACACACTCCCTCCCTCCATCTATCCTGGGTCCCACCTTAGGTGAGAAGCAAGCAAGCAAGCAAATAAGGGATTGAACACTTGGAGTTAAAAATCAAGAGAAGAGATCTGGGATCTTAGAGTTCTTTTTCTTTTAGCAGCCTCCAAAGTGCTGGCCATTATAGAAGACTTCATGCCTTTACCTTAATTGATAGTCTTTATGATGAACACACGAGACGGAGAAGGTGAAGGGAGGGCTGACAGCCGGGGTGGAAGTGTCAGGTGGGAGGATTAAGAGTCAGGTTTTCATTCACTGTTTAGCTCTGGTCACTGTCAGATTAGCAACATTCCACCACTCAGTTACAAAGTAGAT
>NW_017731362.1:3485991-3495325 GCF_001890085.2 Hipposideros armiger
CTCAGGCCTGGGACAGACACATCTTTAAATGAGGTGGGCTAATATAAAGGCCAAGAAGCACTAAACAAAACTGCTCTGTCTTCAGGCACTTGTTTGGTTGGGATTTTTTCTCCCCCTCTCGATGGTTGATTTCCGTCTGAACCACCATCTCCAGCCACCAGGGTGCATAGCACTTCTTGTTTCCCTCAGCACACCACATTTCGAAGCCACATGTGCCCTGACCACCAGGGGCATCCAAAGCCCACTGCGCAAGGGTGCCAGGCCTTCAATGGCTTACAGGGAATCTTCCTCAAGAAGAGCAAAGGTTCTCTTGCTGTATATGATCCAGACACTATCGCCTTCTCCCCATTCAGGGTTTCCCAACTGTTTTCATCCCGCAGGAAATTTGTTGACTTGTAGGCATGGAGCAGGCAATTAGTGGACGTTTGATGAAACTCCCCCAGAAAGAGATAAAAGGCAGGACCTGAGCCCTGGAGATATACTGGCTCATGTATACACGCAAAAAGCTGACGCCTCAAGCTCATGACATCTTGAGAGGGGTAGGCTGTGGCCTCAGAATGCACCTCTAAGAGGCCTTGAGGGAGGACAGGAGGTGCTGCTCCAGTCTTGCTCAGGATGATTCCAGCAGGAACAGCTCTTAGATTCATTCTACCCAACAGTTACAGCCATAGGGTGGCATCAACAGAGGGCAGGAGTGACAAGAGTAGGGCTTGTCGCCACATGTTCCTCCCACACGTACCTCATCCAAAGGACACCCACTCCCAACAAAAAAGAGACCTTTGGGAATGAGCTAGAAAACTTATCAGTCTTTCCTTCTTTGCCTATCCTGTCCTTTGCAGTCCTCTGGGCCAACAACCCAGTCAAAATAATGAAAAATACATCCTCCTTTAAGAAAAGAGAGAGAAGGAGGCTCACAATTGCCACAAGGTTAGTGTGGTTGTTTCAGGAGGCACTGCTAAAGCTGTGCAACTTGATGTGGCATGTTCTCTGGCAAATCAGGGGAGGTCTGTTTTGAAGCAACCAGGAAACTGAGCCTACTTGAACTAGGGGTTTCTTCCAGCGCCGCTTTCTTGAGGATGTTGCCAGCCTCCTCAGACTCTCAGGCAGCTGCATCTCAGACATTGGTTCCGCAGCTCTGTAGAAGGCACCCATTTCCACACAGGCTCCCCAGGCCCCCCGCTCCTCCCCTAGGCCAAAACACCTTTGTCCCAAATCCACTCTGGCCAGGTCCACACCCTACTTTCAAAGGGCCCCCTTCCTCCAGTCGTTCATTTAAAACCTCCAAAGTAATTACTAAACTGACTCCTGATTCTCTTCAATGATTCAAGGCTAAAACTATTTACGGAAACAGAAGCAGCACCTTCTTAATGTCTGACCCAAAACAGGTCCAAGTCGCCAGCTGATTTTTATGGCAACTGATAGGAAAGCCTTTGTGCAACTTGCAGGTGGGGTGTGAATTGAAGGTGAAATGTTAAAGAGTTCAGTGCTTCAGCAAAATAGTCTGTGGATGATTAGGTCTGATGCACAGAAGCTAAAGAGTGTTATTGGAGTAAAATACAAGTAACAGAAAGCTGCTTTCGTATAATAATTTAAAAGCACCACAAATGTGACATAGCATCTTAAGGCACTGGAGTCTCTCTTATCCCCCACCCTCTCCCCCCTAAAAATGGATGAACGTCTCAAGAGTAAGGACCATGTCTTACTCATCTTCCTGTCCCTGGGCCACTGATGCCTACAGCACTCAGCAGGTGTGTGGTGATTTCTGAATGAATGAAACTGTTGGCCCTTTGCCGCATGTCCGCAGCCCCTGATTTCCCTGGCACTCTTCAGGTCCTGACAGCTGTTATCATCTGAGCTCTCCATCCTGCCACACCCCCAGACCAATCATTTTTTGAAGCAGGAATTCTTATTCAAACCGTCACAGCTGTGCCCGCTATTCAAAGAGTGGTGCCAGCTCCCTGCCCAACCCCCAGGGGCCTAATTTGGGCTTTCGTGCCCCGAAACTGACCCCTGATGTTGCAAATTTGCTACTCAGGTCACATTCTCCACCATCCCACAGCCCTTGGGATTCCCCCACTGAAACCTGGACTCTCACACTGGGCACCCAGGCTCATCTGATCTTGTTTCCTTGTTCTAATCAGCACCCAGCCCGCCTGCCTCACCCTTAGGCACACTCCTGCAGCCCAGTTCAGAGACAGCAGTGCACTGTCCCCTTATTCTGTTCCTCTGCTTTTATTTCACTCTCTGCCCTCAGCCTCCATCCCCACTCTTTCCTGGAAGCAGAAGTCCTGCTCTGAACCCCTGGGACTAATAGTTTGCTTCCTGTTCAACTCCGACTGTTCTCAGTGGTAGCAGCCACCTCTCTGCTCTGAGTCTGGTCTCTGCTTTGCCCCTCTGTTGGGATACCCCCACCTCCATTTCCTGAACCCCCTGGTCCTGACCATTTGTTTAAATCAAGGCAGAGGACTGCTGTGCCCTTTGCCCTCCCAGCGGGCACTCCACTTAGCATCCTGGCCCACTGTTGATGAGAGGGTCCTGCCATCTCCCAGCCTTTCTTGCCAACTTCAACATGAAAAAGGGATGGCCAACACAGTGGTGACAGACCTCCCTCCTTCCCCGCCCCTCCGCCTCCACACACACACACAAACTTGTATTCCAGATTTCTTCTTGCACTGTCAAGAGAAATGGAAGGTGACACGCAGGGAGAGGTTGTTCTAAAATGAGTTTACTACTATAGAACTAGGGTTTTTGGTTAATTACATGCTTCATGTAAGCGGGGATTAGGGTTACAAGTCTCTGACAATCAGACATGCTGAATTACCCCGCTTTCCATAGTGTTTTATTCTTTTCAATGAAGGTAGTTAATTTTCTTTTTAGACATTTAATCTTTTTTAAGTCTTATTTTTGCTAATTTTTTAGTTTTTCAATGATTGTTGACATATAATATTAGTTTCAGGGGTACAACATAGAGATTAGACATCTATATAACAAAGTGATCACCCTGATAAATCTAGTGCCCATCTGACACCATTTATAGTTATTACATTATTATTGACTATATTCTCTATGCTTTACTTTATATCCCCATGACTAGTTTGTAACTACCAATTTACAAACTTAAATCCCTTCTCCTTTTCCACCCATCTCCCTAACCCCTCTCCCATCTGGCAACCATCAGAATGTTTTCTGTATCTACATGTTATTTCTGTTTTGTTTGTTCATTTATTTGGTTCTTAGAGTCCATATATAAGTGAAATCATATAGCATTTGTCTTTCTTTATCTGACTTATCCCTCTTATCACAATATCCTCTAGGTCCACCCATGTTGTTGCAGATGGCAAGATTTCATTCTTTTTTATGGCTGAGTAATATTACATTGTATATATGTACCACCTCTTCCTTAGCTATTCATTTATTGATAGACACCCAGGTTGCCTACATGGCTTGGCTATCGTAAATAATGCTGCAATGAACATGTGGATATACACATCCCCCTGAACTACTGTTTTGGGTTTCTTCAGATAAATATGCAAAATTGGGATTCTGGGTCCTTCTTTGTCTCTTGTTATAGCCTTTGTTTTCAAGTCTATTTTGTCTGGTATAAGTAATGCTACTCCAGTTTGTTTCTTTCATTTCCATTTTCATGAAATACCTTTTTCCATCCCTTTATTTTCATCTGTGTCTTTCAGCCTGAAGTGAGTCTCTTATAGGCAGCATATGTAAGGGTCTTGTTTTCTTACCCGTTCAGCCACCCTATGTCTTTTGATTAGAACATTTAATTCATTTACATTGAAAGTAATTGTTGATAAATACAGTAAAACCTTGGATTGCAAGTAACTTGGTTTGCAAGTGTTCTTCAAGATAAGCAAACATTTCTAATACATTTTAACATGGTAAATGAGCGATGTGTTGTAATATGAGTAGTTTGTTTCTGGAATGAATTATGCTTGCAAACCAAGGTATTACTGTATGTAGTTTGTCTCTTTTATTATTCATATTTTTAAATCTTTTCTTCTTCTACTTCTTCACCTTCTTCTTCTTCTTCTTCTACTTCTTCTTCAAGAAGTCCCTTTAACATTTCTTGTAATTCTGGTTTGGTGGTGATGAATTCCTTTAGTTTTTTCTTGTCTGGAAAGCTCTTTATTCTTCAATTTTAAACGATAGCTTTGCTGTGTAGAGTAATCTTGGTTGTAGGTCCTGGTTTTTCATCACTTTGAATATTTCATGTCATTCCCTTCTGGCCTGCAAAGTTGCTGTTGAGGAAGCAGCTGAAAAGTCTTATGGGTGCTTCCTTGTAGGTAACTAACTGCCTTACTCTTGCTTTTAGGATTCTTTGTCTTTAACCTTTGCCATATTAATTATAACGTGTTTTGGTGTGGACCTGCTTGGGTTCATCTTGTTTAGGACTCTGCACTTCCTGGGCTTGTATGTCTATTTCCTTCACCAGGTTAGGAAAGTTTTCCATCATTATTTCTTCAAATAGATTTTCAATACCTTGCTCTCTCTCTCTTCTCCTTTAGGTACCCCTATGATGTGAATGTTGGTATGCTTGATGTTGTCTCAGAGGCCCTTTAAACTATCCTCATTTTTTTTTAATTCTTTTTTCTTTTTGCTGTTCCGATTGGGTGTATTCTGCTACCTTATCTTCCAAACTGCTGATTTGATCTTCTGCTTCATCTAATCTACTGTTGGTTTCTTTTAATGTATTATTCATTTCTGACTTTATGCTTTCTATCTCATTTTTATCTTTCCTCTATCTTTTTTGAAGTTCTTCCTGACATCATTGAGCATCCTTATAACCAGTGTTTTGAACTCTGCATCTGGTGGATTGCTTGTCTCCATTTGGTTTAGTTCTTTTCCAGGAGGTTTGTTCTGTTCTTTCACTTGGGACATGCTCCTTTGTCTCCCATTTTTGCTGCCTCCCTGTGTTTTTTTCTATGCATTATGTAGAGCTGCTGTGACTTCTGGTCTTAGTAGAGTGACCTGATGTAGTAGGTGTCCTGTGGGGCCTAGTGGCACAATCTCCCGGGTCACTTGAGCCGGGTGTGTCCCATGTGTGGGTTGTGTGTGCCCACATGTTGTAGTTGAGCCTTGGTTGCTGTTTTGCATGTCAGTGGGAGGGATTGACCCCCAGGCTGATTATGAGGAATGGCTGTGACTACAGTGGAGGAATTGTGGTGCAGGGGTTGACCCTACAGATCAGGATTTGCTTTAGCAGGGCTCTGGTGCCTGCCCAGTCAGCCCTTTGGGTGTGTTGTCTGTGGAGGTGGCCAGGTGTACCAGCACCAGTGCTGCCTGGGAAGGGCCCTGCCACAGGCCAAGTTTAGCCTCTGCCTGTGCCGTACTTGGGGCCACCTGTCATGAGCCACAAAGTGATGCACAGATGTCTCACACCTGCACTGGGCTTGGAGGTGCCTGGGAGAGGCTAAGCCATGAACCCAGGGCATCTGCCACTAGCACCAGGCTTTTAGCTGCTTAGCAAGTGGCACAGTACATACCAAGGCCAGATGCTGCTTGTTTGGGGTTTGCAAAACTTTGAGAGATTTTAGAAAAGTTTGCATCATGAGCCAAGACAGGCCAATTTTTTTTGGAAAAGCCACTGGAAGCGGCTTGGGTAGGCCCACAAGTTGGGTCAAGTGGGGTCTCAGAGAATCACCAGGGTGAAAGAACAAAAGCTGTTAGCCAGGCTGATGGAGGTGCAGATATGGCTCCTACCTGCATGTGCATGCTGCGTGGGGGGAGGGCTCAACGAAGCAACAACGGCCTGCTGCCAGCACTTCTGTATGGACGAAAGCTGACCCTCCAGCCCTTGCCCTGAAATCAGACAATGCGTTTTCTCCCCTTATGTCCCTGGCACCTTTTGAGCTGCTGCCCCAGCACTGCAGTTCAGAGTGAGTGAGTCTGTCAGCAAGTAAGTCCATGTGTGGGCCCTCTAAGCGAAACACCTACAACTCCAGAAGCCCTCCATCTCCCTCAGCCACAATCTCCAGTGGTTTTCACAGCCAGACATTGTGGGACTTCTCTTCCCGACACTGGAACCCTGGGTTGGGGAGCCTGGTGTGTGGCTGGGGCCCCTCACTCCTCAGGGAGGAACTCTGCAGCCAAGCGACTTCTTCCTATTTTTAACCTCTACACATGGGTTTGGGGACCAGCCCATGCTGCATCTCCACCCCTTCGGAAGGTAGTTAACTTTGTGCTTTACTAAACACACAAATCTTTATGTTTCAAATGCTTTGTTAGGCTTTATACACATTTCCAAAAACATTTTAAACAAATTCTTTCTCAAGTCATGAGTTTTGGAAAACAAGGCTCCTGGGCTGACCACTGCTTATGCAATTCCTGAGACAGTTCTAGGAATAGAGCAGCTCTTCCAGGGTGTTCCCCTTGCCTGACTCCTGCCCCAGGCTGCACATTCCAAGAGCTGTACTCTCATCAGCAGTGAAGTGAATTTGTCTCTGCTTGTCATCATTCTTGGCTCCTTGCCATGGAAGGCTGCAAACCACCTTTCTATCTCTAGCTGGGTAGGTGCTTTGGGACCTTTTGGAATGCTTTGATCACAGGTTCACCTGCAGAGCTCTCAGCTGCCCACTGTGCCTGCCCCCTTTCTCCCCACCCACCTTCAGACAAGCCAGGATCTCTGGGTGTCCTCTCCCTAGCCCTTGTCAGAAAACTTTCCTGAGTCATTCATCTCTTCTAATAAATGGCAGACAACCCCTTCTGTTACTTCTCTTGAGCTATTTGAATTTTTAGCCATTTGCATCAAATCAAGGAATGAAAGCTTGCCTTGCTGAAAGCATTAACCCTCAAGGATCTGGGAGAGCTGGGGCAGAGGCTCTCTTTGGTGCCCCAATATCCTACACAACACTTATGCTGCCAGACCCATTAGAGGCTGATGAGGGTCCAGCATGAACAGCACCCCTCACTCCTCCTCCACTGAACTTCCGGCCCACTACTGAGTGAGCAGATGACAGATGGCAGCTGTGAAACGGAGCTTGAGGGGCAAAACAATGTTTTGAAGTCTGTCTTCCCTGTCTGGTCCGAGGCTGCATGAGCTCATGCTCCCCTAAGTCCTCAGAGTTTCTATATCACATTCCTACTCAGTTTCTAGGAATCATCTGGGAATGAGGAGATGTGTTTCCCTTTGCAGAGAGCATGGCACATAGTAAGCACTCAGTTAATGTTAGCTATTAATAATAAAAAGAATAAATCCAGACTGGATCCATGGGATGGATAGAAGCTGCTAGGGGTAATCAGGAGACCCAGACAGTGGTTAGCAGCTAAACTCTCAGCACACGGTGGACTATTCATTTAACGTTTCTGAACTGCAGGGTGTTTCAGCTCTTTAAAGTGGAAAAAGAAAGGCTTTTGTCCAAATAAAAATGATATGGGTCCCTTATTATTCCTAAATCTCCAGGAGAGTTGAAAAAAAAAAAAAGGCTTTCTATGCATTGCCTAAACATCCTTCTCAAAACCTAAGATGGAGATTTATGACCAAACACAACTCACCCACCCACCCCATCTGTCTTCTGTCTTGGTTATGAGAATTCCAGTTGGCCAGCTGATGTAGAGAACTTTCATAGGACCCAGTACTTTCTATGGAAGGAGATGAGGCTAATGAGGTGAGTTAAATTAATTAAGCAAGCTCTATTCGCAAGGTTCTCACCTAAAGCCAGGAAATAGAAAGATAAATGAAGTTCCACCTTTAGAGTCCAGAATTAACTTGCTGCCTTAAGCCCAGGATTAAGCCTTAAACCCAGGATTAAGCACCATTGCTTCTTCACCTTCCTCCTCCCCTGTCACATGGCTCTGCACATTAGGAGTGGAAGCCTGTCTCCATTTCCTGAGACTCTCTGGATTTCCAACTGGTCTTCTAGTGCTGTCTGGACTTCTAAAACTACTTAGCTGGGGCACAGACTTTGATTCTATGTCTAGAACTTGCCATGCTCTTTGTCCTGAGGGCTTAGAGCCCAGTATCCAGGTGCTGGTGAAGTCCCCTCTTCACTCTGAACATCACCAAGGCCCAAAAGCATTGCCCCCATGCTCTAGGTTGGATGCTCCTGGGTACACGCTGGCTCCTTCCCTGCCCCTCACCCCCAAAGTTTGTGTCACTTTGGTCCCAGCATGTCTTGTGATTGAGTCAAGCTAAGTTTGGCAGAAAACTGGGTTTGTGGTAAATTATAAAAAACCTTGAAAGTGTGGCCGACCGAGTGGCTCAATTGGTTAAGAGTTTGCTCAAGAGTGCAAGCTCTGAGCAACAGGGTCACCGGTTCAATTCCCACATGGGCCAGTGAGCTACGCCCGAGCTGAGCTGCCGCTGAGCTGCCAACAAGTGGCAGGATGGCTCAGCTGGTGAGAGCATGTGCTCCTAACAAGGATGCCTGTTTGAGATCGTGGTCTACGCCCAGCCACAACTAAGACTGAACTCAGCACCTTGAGCTGAGCTGTCACCCGGATGGTTGAGTGGATAGAGTGTGCGCTCTTAACAACAAGGCTGCCGGTTCAACTCCTGCATGGGATGGTGGCTACACCTACCTGCAATTAATTGCACACAGTACCTTGAGCTGAGCGGCGTGACTGGACTTGGAGCTGAGCTAGCTGTGCCCTCCACAACTAAGATTGAAGGACAACAACTTGGTTGTTCCCCTCCCCCAATTCCCCAATAAAATCTTTGAGAAAAAAAGAAATGGGTAAGGGGACCAACATTTAACAAATGCTTATTGCAGAATGAGCACTGATAGCGTTTGTGAAACGAGACAGAAAGGACCATGCTTCAAAGGCTACACAGGAAAGCATAGAACCAGGATTCTAACCTAGGTGGTGTGCCCAAAGTCTTTGCCTTTTGTACTGCAGAGTGTTTCTCTAGAGAAGCCAGAAGGAGAAGCAAAATAGATGGGGAAAAACGATGGCTTTGAATGTGCTGAGGGGCTGGCTGGACAGGCAGCAGGCTGGCCAGCAGGTAGAAATGTGCACATGGAGATCTGGAAATACATTAGGACCAGAAGATACAAATCTGGAAGTCGGCTGCATAGCCATTATAATGGAAGCTCTGGGATACATCTTATCTCCAACACAGAAGAGAGATAAGGGAAGAAAGCTCAGACTAAAACCCTGATAGATACCCTCAATTTAAAAACTAATAAAGAAGCTGATAAGAAGCCATGAGAGTAGAAGGAAAACCAGGTGAAGATAATTTAACTGGAGTCCAAGGGAGACAAGTGTAAAAACAGGAAAAAGAAGCCACCAGCTTAGAACACTTTACACTGATAACTAGATTGAAAAGAAAGAAAGAAAAAAGTCCAGCAGCTTCAGCAATCAGAAACACACTGGTGTTCTC
>NW_017731362.1:3495887-3500155 GCF_001890085.2 Hipposideros armiger
ATGTTAAAAGTTGAGGGGAAAGCCCCCTTCACTTTGGGGCCATATGTTCAGGGGTCAAGCTGATGCAAACTCCAGCCCCTGCTTCCTCCTTGCCAAGCTTTGTGTCCGTCCAGATGAGACACCTGTTTCTAAATTGCACAAAGGATCATGGGCTAGTGATGGCCTGCTATACGTTTACATTGGGAGGCTGGGGTCCTGCTGCATGGGTGGAGAGCAGCTCTCTTCTCAAGAACAGCCATTTTCTCTGACAGGGGCCCTTTAGTGGTCATAGGCCTAGTCCCCAAAGACCAGGGGCTCTGGCTCTCTGCCCAGTGTTGAGAGGCATGCTGGGAGAGCTGGGACTGAGTGCTCCACAGGCCATGATGGTCTTGGGTAGAAAGGTCTGCCTTGGGGGAGAGCACTGGATAAAATAGGGGAAGAGACCCAGATGATCTGCTGAGTTGTGGGAACAAGCTTTAAGGGGTTCAAAGCCTGGTGCAAAACAGTGTCAACTTTGGAATTTGCACAAATTATTTAAAACATGAAATTACCAAATTTAAGCTAACCTCTTCCTTCTCCTCCCACCCCCTTCCCCCCTTGAATGAGCCAGCTGAGACCAGACTACAAGAGGTTAAATCATGTGAAAAGCCCTTATTTTTAAATGGAACTGGATTTAGTCAAGAACCACTTGTATAGGATATGTCTTCAAATCAAATATTGTTGCCTTTTGCCAGAGAAAATGTGCTTTAATTCCTTCATGCCAAAGAATGTCTGCTACATTGTATAATGAAACTAGAATAATTGAGCTACTTGTTCGTTACAAAGCTCTCTAGCTGGATACTCTAAATTCTTCAGTGGCTGAGTGGGCTTGGAGTGAATTAACAACATTCTTTAAAAAAAATAATTTTGAGGCAGGACACAATATTTACAATAGAATTTTTTGTGAAGCACTGCTAAATGTGTTTTACTCCAAGAAGGATCATGCATTATTCTTTGCTGATAATGCCAGGGTGACGCAGAAGGACGAGTGAAACGTTAGCCAAAGCATTACACAGGAGTCCAGACCAGCTTTACTCTGTTACTTTTCCCTCAGCAGTTCCCACCAGGGGTCTTCCTTTACACTTCCTCTAATGTACTACCCATCTCTCATGGAGTTCCTGCCATAGTGCCTTGCCTCCAGGTAACTGAAACATCAATTTCCCTCCAAGGGCTGGGGAGCCCTGCGAAGGCAGAGACCATGTTGTATTAACGTCCCAGCCCTCAAAAGCACACAGCAGAGTAATTCACACCTAGAAGGCTCTCAGGAAGGGTTTCCTGAGATAGAGGTTGGGTATAGAAAACTAGTGTTAAGTGAGAGGCTGTGGAATAAAAAATGGAAAAACCAAGCCCAACTCAGCAAGACTGGTGCTTCCTCCATCCCACTGGAATGACTGAGGCAGTCTCAGCTTTCTCCCATTTCCTGGGAAGATGAAGAGCCAGTCCAGTCAGGGCTGTCTTATGCAGTTCTGGCTGGCCTTGGGAAAGCTGGCCGTACCGGTCAGTTACAAAGCTCTGGCCCCAGAGGAGTCTGGGGAGTGGAGAGAGGAGGGAGAAAAGAGAGAAGGGACACAGTCAAACATGGCCAGACTCACAAAGGCAGCTCATGCAAGAAAGTTTCAAGGAGCATGGGAGCATTTTTAGCGATTACAGACAGGTTGAGTTTGAGGACAACAAAGGATATGCCCCTGGATTTCAGGAAGTTGCTTCTCGATGTTTCAATGGTTTCCAGAGAGGTGAGGCTAGAAGCCAGATGTCAGGGTGGTAAGAGAAGCTTGTGGATGAAAATCACACACTTCCAGAGTAGCAGAGGATAACAGTCATAGGGGTGGGGTCTGTGTCAGACTGGGGCTGAGGGAGGGGGCAAATCCTGGAGTTTTATTTTAGCAGGAACTCTCTGGGGCCGGAGTATGGTAGAAGAGGCCTTGAGAGAAAACATCTGAGGAGCGGTGGACAAGTACATTCTTCATCTGAGACTAGAGGGAAATAGAAAGGATGGACCTAAGTGTGATATGCTTCTGTGAATATCCCTCTCTCAAGTCCAGATGGCACACAGGATGTGTGTGGCAGGGATGGAGACCTTCACAGTTAATTCTTTGTAGTGTGGGCCCGTCACTAAAAAGAACAAATGAACAGTGGTGGGGATGCATTGGACTTCATCAAATGGCACTGTCATTTCTAAGCTGGTGACCAATCCATGGACCAGTGTCCTTTCTCGGCACATTCCTCACTTAAATTTGGGACGATGTACTTTTTCCATAGAGTTAGATTCAATGTAAAGGACTGTCTGCCTTTTTTTGCTGAGATTATATCCGCTTCACGTTTTTGGTATTGGAATGTTCTTGGCTGAATATGAAACAATGATAGTAGATCAACGTTTGGGTTTTTCCCTCCATGTCTTTACTTAGCAAAAGAAAAAAAAAATGCTGTGCCATGTGGATCTCCCCCTCTGCTACCACCACCACTTATTTTTCATATTCCTGTTTGTAAAATACATTATTGGGAACCATTATTCTGAAACGGTTTATAGACCTCCAAAATTCAGGTTTTAAACACTATTTTCAATAAAGTATTGTTGAGCACCCAAGGAAAGGCATTTTCGGTGTGGGCTCCCTGGTGAGGATGTACAGCCTCATGCCAGTGTATCACCGAATTACGAACTGTTCCCTGCGAGGCCCACCTTAAAGATGAGTGGGAAGCCAAGTCTTTTTGACTCAGCTATTTCCAAAATGACCAAGTGATGAGTTTGTGTTCACCTCCCTCCAGAGACACTAGGGAATGGGTTTGTGTGTGTGTGGGGGGGGAACAAGTTCGTGCATCCCTAAGACCACCCCAGACCTTTCAGACTGGAAGGAACTTTAGAATGTGTCTTGTCATCTAATCTGGATTGTTCTATTTGAGGCCCTTTCAAAGGGAGAAACTTTGCTCAAAGCCACACAGCCAACTATCAGCAGAGCCAAGCAAAGAGAGAGGCCCAGTCTCCAAACCCCCAGCCAGCCCGCTACAGCATCTCAACTTGCCCCTAGCTCAGTATTATAGCAACCATCTCTTTCCCAACAGGTAAAGCTCAAACCTAACAGTAGCAGCCTCGGCCCAGAATGCTAGGCCTACCAGCCGGTACATGGAGTAGAGTGCCATTTTCTCCCTTGGAACAATGGCTGTTGCTTGAATGTTTAATGCCTTTCTGATTATATGACTCAGAGCCGCTGCTGCTGCTGCTGCTGCTGCAGCCTCTTAGTCCCCCTCCTAGAGGGGCTTCTCTGGAAACAATCCAGGTCAGTTCAGGAGGAGGAGGAGGAGCAGCAGTAGCAGCAGCAGGAGGAAAAGGAGGAATTAAAAAAAAAAGGAGAAGACATGTAGATGCCAGAAGTTACAAAGTTTTGGCATGAAGACAGCCCTGCACAAATAAATTGTTTTTCACACACTAAGTGGGAGGAAGTAAAGCAGGCCCAACTCTACTAAGGGAGCTTCATCTTCTCTGGACAGCCATAGTCCCCACCTTTGTCCACCTCAGCCTCCACTATTTCAGCAAGGCTTTCCTGTAAACACCTCCACTGCCTGATCTCTCTGTCACTTCCTCGTAATGCCCACCCCCCAGGAGTGGTATCTTGTCCCATCCACCAGGAGTGGTGTCTCATGGGAGTCCAAATTCTACCAGTTGCACAAAAATTCTCCTAGTAGTTGCCTTTGAGGCTACAAGATCAGGAATTACAAACAAGCACACCTTGAGGACTGGCAGAGACCTGACAGTTACCTTAATACTGTGGCTACAAGGGACATAATGGACAGGGCCCCGTGGGGACATTAGTGTTCTCGTGGTAAGGGTTTGTATCACTGAGGAATGGATGGAGGACCCAGGACAGCTTCACAGAGAAGATATTTGAGCGGGGCCTTGAAGAATGAGTTAGAGGAAGACAAAGGACCTTTCAAACAGCTCCCTGTCCCCAATCACAGAGCCAACCCCAGAGTGCAGCAAAGCAAGAGTCAGAGGCAAGAGCCAGACTAGGAAGCCCGCGAGGACCGACCAGCAGGCATGCAGCTATCATTTAGGGCAGTGGAGAAGCCAACGGTCCTCCCTGACTGGTTTGGGTTATGCCCCAACTCATAGCATTAGGTTATCTGCCCACTGACTATATATAAACTGAGATTCAATGCCCAAGAGCTAGTTAAATTACTCCGTTATTTTCATCTTTTTTTTAGGTTCTGTGGAATGATTTAAAGTTGTATGGAGCCCCATGTGCTTTGAAAAGTAA
>NW_017731362.1:3503462-3549075 GCF_001890085.2 Hipposideros armiger
TGTATATACCGGGGGTGCCAAAGAATGTATACAAGTGGACACTTTGGCCAAAGTTGCTCAAGCAGTAGTTAGCTGTAATCAGAAGTGTCTGGACACTGATGGTAAACACTGATGGTAGTAACCACCTCTTGTAATTGCGGAAGTCAAACGTGACTTGTATTCATATTTTGTTATTGGTATATATTGAGTATTACAATTTTAATACAGTTTTCCTTTCTTAACATTGGCATACATTTTTTTGGCATCCTCTTCTTTACCCATTCAGCCATTCAGGGACAACCAGGTTGCCTTCATATCTTAGATATTGGAAATAGTTCTGCAGTGAACATATGGATGAGCATATCCCCTCGAAGTAGCATTTTGGGTTTCTTTGGATAAATACCCAGAAGTGGGATTACCAGGTCCTTCTTTATCTCTTGTTATAGGCTCTGTTTTAAAGTCTATTTTGTCTAGTATAAGTATTGCTACTCCAGCTTTTTTGTTTGTTTCCATTTTCATGAAAAATATTTTTCCATCCCTTTTCTTTCAGTCTGTGTGTGTCTTCGATCTGAAGTGAGTCTCTTATAGACAGCATATGTAAGAGTCCTGCTTTCTTATTCAGTCAGTCCCCCATCTTTTGATTGGAACATCTAATCTAGTCACATTGAAAGTAATTGTTGATAGGCATGTAGTTATTGCCATTTTGTTATTTGTATTTTTGATCTTCCATTTTTTTTTTATCTTAAAGAAGTCCCTCTAAGATTCCTTGTAATACTGGTTTGTTGGTGATGAACTTTTTAAGCTTTTTCTTGTCTGGGCAGCTCTTTATCTGTCCTGTGAATCTNTGTTTTAAAAATTCATGTGTATCATTGAAATTAACAAAGAAATCCAGAAACATGTTCTATCTTTGTGGAAAAGAGCCTTCATGTGGGAACCCAGAAAACTTGTCTTCTCATCCTAGCTCAGCTCCTGGCACTAAGTGTCTCATCCCTAACCACCATCCATTTTACTTTCTCATCTGCATAAAAGGTGCAGTTGCCTAGGGAGGGGGGAAATGGAATAGATGGTTTCTAAGGACTCTTCCAGCTCTGCCATTTCTCTGCCAAAATTCAAGGGATTCCTTTATTGAAGTATGGTCCAGAACATTCCCTTCCATGTCTATCAATCTTGTGTATTATTTGCTTCCGAAACCCTGAATCCTTGCTTTCTCAGGAACTCTTAACATTGGTGGACTCAAAAATTAGTCAGCTGCTGATGACCACTGTCCCACTTTCGCTATAGAAGGGTTGGGGGAAGTGAGAGAGAAAAGGAGCTGGGTCTAGGGCAAAGAATCACCCCTGGGATAGCAGATCACTGTTTTTATTTAAATTAGGGGGGGGAAAAAAAAAAGCTTGAGCTGACTGCAAATGTGAGCTTAGTTACCTGGCTAATAGGAATTTGGGAAGGGAGGTGGGGGCCAGGCCCCCATCTGCAAGCTCTGTCTAGGTTTCTTGGGGCCAGCAAGGGACATTTTCTGGCATCCTCAATCCTCTGCCTCAGAAGGCTCCACAGAGTCAAGTACCCTTCTTCCTAACCCCGCTTCCCAACCGCATAACTCCTTCCCATTGTCACAGACATCCATCGAGCCTATTGACGATTGGGCGTCTTGCCATCACCTGGGATTCTCAGTTTACATGGATTTCTGTTGAACAAATAAACATATACTTGTCCCTGCCCCCAATGAGACAAAGGCGATTCATTCAGCAGAGCTGCTGCCCAGCTGACAGATGTTCTGGCCTTGCCATGCAGCCAGGCAGGCAGCTGACCCTGAAGGTGAAAGGCTCTGTCACCCATTCTCATCCCCCAGTTGGCCAGTTACTACCCAGGATCATCCAAGAATTTTGACATTTGTCTTTCCTCCCCTACTTCTGCCTCCATAGCTCTTAGGGCTGTTAGGACAGAGCTGTTTCCAAAGTGGCCTTTTGATCAGGTCAGCTGGAGAATGAAAAAGACTGGCCATGTGGTCAGGGTTGCCTGGCCACAGCTGCTCAAATCCTACATCTACAGACCTGGCTGTGCCTTTGCAAGGCCATGAGAAGCCCTTTCAGGCACTTCCCCACACACAAAGAGTGCAATGAGTAACCCCTTCATAGGAATTTAATGGCTGAAAAAAACAAGTGCCAGCTCTCTGGCTTATTATGATCTTGGGCTCAGCAATCTTCTTTTCATTTGTAGTTTATGGCTCAGCTGAGGGAGGGATTTTCATTAACATACTCGTCAGCTTTTAGAGCCTAGAGAAGCATCCAACCAAATGGCCATGGTGCCTAGAGGCGGTAACGTTGACTTCCAACAGTCCAACAGGATACTCATGGAAGGTTCTACAGAGGTGGTGACATTTGAGCTGGGCCAGAGGAGAGGGGCGGGCTTTCATCTGTGCTACTGCCTGTGTGTGAAGGTGGGAGAACGCAGAGCTAACCCGAGCAGCAGGGAGAGTGGAGCAGCAGCTGATGAGGCAGGACGGAGCACACCACTACAAATATGCTTCCCCAAGTTTGACAATCAGCCTGCTTGGGAGTCCTGAGCCATCACGAGTCCTGAGCCCAGTTTGAGCCAAATTCTTTAGACCCTTTTCTTCACAGAAATTCATAAAGAGGGTTTTGAGGTGTAAGAGACCCTGAAGGAGTCCTTCAAAGGCAACTCCATAATCTCAGCTGACTTCCTCCTTTGGAAGTCCTAGGCCTCTTTGGAGTCTTCCAACATTTTTCTACATAAGTTACTGAGTGTTCTACGCTTGTACCCCAAACCACAAACAAGAAGAAGGTGTACACACAGCCTGTTACCTTGTCAGTGAGAGTTAAGACTCTCTAGAAATTACTTTGGTGCTTTTTCAACTGTTTTCATAGGAGATCACCTACAGGGCAGATGGTTGGGTGCAACAGAAAGAGGTTTGAGTCACTGTAACAGCTTTGGGTGACATGAACCCCTTGCTCCCCGGCCAATAGCAAGGGCAGAGAGTTTCAGTAATAAGACCCTAAACAGCCTGCTTCCACCATACCTGTCAGACCTGGAGCTCAGGACCTCCTGAGCCAGAGCCCTACAGAGTATGAGCAGCAGCACCACCAGCTCCCCCTCTAGCCCTGCACTGGCAACCAACTCCTGCTGCTTTCCCCCCCCCATAATGAACAGCCTTTCCTCCACATTATACCCATCTTTCCATGCCTTTTTAACTATAAAATGATCGGGGATCCCTGTGAGTGCAACTATATTTTATTTGTTTAGAAAAATAATAACATTCCCCTTAAGAAAACCACCATCCCCAGAAACCAAAAACAATAGTAAGGGAAAAACTGAATTGGACACCAGTGTGATTGAAGGCCAGCAAAGTGCTCCCGGAGAAGCAGCAGGAAAGAGCAAGAGGTGAAGAGAAGCGAACAGAAAGCTAAGAAAGGAAACCATGGCCACACGAAAGATAATGCAATCAGACCAGGAGGTGCGGACGCTGCCAGAAGAGAAATCAGACCCAAAGGGAGCTTGCCACCCTAGGGGTTAAAGGGACATTTTTCTCGGACTTGGAAACTGGCATAGGAAACTGGACTTTTGAGGCAAACTACAGGAGGCAGAGGCTAGAAAGACGGAGTTTGGGGGCTGAAAGAATACCGATGTGGGACAATCCCCAAAGGCAATTTCTCACACTGGACTTGGCCATGGTGCCCCTTGTCATTTGCCTCTCCCTCTCTGATACCCTGAGATCATTTGCACTATTCTATGATAGTTCTTACCCCAACACAAGGGCAGACACTGAGCATAACTGAGAGGGCACAAAAACTTCATTTCCAAATTAGGTCAACTTAGCCTTTCTGGTCCTGAATTGACCAGATGCAGGATTCACCTCATTCTGGATGCAGGGACTACACACCCCAAGACCAAGGCTTTTCCCACCAGCTAGGTGTCTAAAAAGGTCAAGCAGAGGGTGAAGGTCCCCTCCCCATTCCTGAGGGTTCTGAGGCTCGTGGGCCACAGGCCTACAGGCTGACCCTACTCTGGGTGACCCACCATGCCTGCCTTCCTTTTCTTATCTGACCGCCCAAGACATGCTCTCTCAGACCTGAGTCTTCCGCTCTTCATCCTTTGCTGGACTAGAGCTGATTTATCTGCCAGCTTCTTTTCCATAAAGTATCATTGGGTCCCTTATCTTTCCAGGGTTACTGCTGGCTAAATTCAGCCCATCAAAAGTGACTAGAATCCCAGGGGAAAATTGGTTATGTTTGGGCTTAAACACAAAAATCCAAAGGGTGCGATGTCCCCAAAGATTAAACAAAAAGTGTTCCTGAAAGTTGTACAAACATTTTAAAAAGAGTAAGATTTAGGCAATGATTTCCCTACCAGAGAAAAATGTCCATAAGATCCCTTCTGTAATCTCCACAAAATGGTAGAGCTACAATTTAAGTTTCCCCTTTTGTCTTTATGTTATCATCCAGTTGTCCCCACCCACCCCACTTCATTGTTTTTGTTTGTTTGTTTGGGGGTTTTTTTTGGTTCTCATCAAGCAACTTATTGCCATCTCCCCCCTACAGAATTCAGCTCCAGTCCTCGTCTTGCTTCTGCCTACAGGCTCTTCAAAACGTGCCCATACTGTTTCTGCTGGCAGACGTCAACCTGACGCTTGCAAATTCAAGTGGGCAGTCCTGAGCTTATTCACTCTGGGGTGCCATTTCCCATTTCACTGTGAAGCATCATTGCTCAACTGAGGGCATTCACTGCCTGACAGACCTTGCCTAGGAACAAAGGTGTGTCATTAGCTCACCCTCCTAATCACAGGCTTATCCCAGGGCTGAGTCAGCCTAACCACACTCAGAGAGCACAGGTCATTCCAATACTGAGTTTTCAACTTTCAGCCATTACTCCCTATAAACAGTGGTCAGTTTTCATCAGCACAATATTGGGCAAAATGTTACAGCAGGCAAAGTATCATCCTTGGTAGCCCTCTTGCTACATGCCCACAGTCTCTTTGGCCTCTTTCTCACCTTTCTCCAGCTACCCATCCCCTAGCTCCCTCCTCAGCAGATCAATAGTCTTGTTCTAACAGTGTCTGTCACCATAACTAGCACCACCTCCAACCTGCCTGTGGCAAGTTCCCTGTCATCCTCTTAAGTCCAGCTCAAATGCAACCTCCTCTAACAGGCCTTCCTTGATCTGTCTCTCTTCTGAAGCCCCATGGCCCTGAGAGCTGTCTTGGCACTTCCCACCACTAGACGATAAGCTCCTCGAGGGCAGGATCCATGTCTGATTCATCTCTGGGTCCCCTGTAGGGCTGAACCCAGTAGACCCTCTCAAAAGCAGATGGGGCTGGCTGAGAACGGAACAAGGTGCTGAACATGGGAAACCACACTCCCACTAGGCTGGAAGGAGCTTGGGCTGGAAGACTCCCCCTCCCAAGGTTGGTCATTCCCCTTCCCTCCCCTTCTCACTGCCAACCCATTCTGAAGGACTGCCCTCTTTCACTGTCTTCAGGCCAACTGTCACTGTGGGGCAGAACCCTCTGAAGGCTTCTGCTGTTAACAGTTTAGAATGCTGCTGCTCCCAGAAGCCTTTGCACTGAACAGTGAGGGTGGGTTAAAGGGGAGGGTTGAAGGAGGTAAGGGTGAGTACTTTCACTCTCCAGTGACATGTACTCCTATTAGAAGATTTAAGCATGACAGGCTGGGCAAGGGAGGAATTTTGAGGGTTGGGAGGGCTGTTTCTTTTCTTTTCTTTTTTTTCTTTTTTAATTGGGGAACAGTGTGTTTTTCCAGGACCCATCATCTCCAAGTTGAGTAGTTGTTTCATTCTAGCTGTGGAGGGCACATCTCAGTTGCCCATGTGGGGATCAAACCGGCAACCTTGGTGTTATGAGCACTGTGCTCTAACCAACTGAGCTAACTGGCCGCCCCTGGGAGGGCTGTTTCTTGATATCTATTCAATTATAGCCTCTTAGTATTCTCAGCTACTTTCCTTCTCTTTCTGCCTATGCCATTTTTAGAAATATATATGTCCTAGCCTATAGTGACCCTTAAGTAAGTAGTTATCATTTTTTTGTTATTGACATTACTACTAAGTCAAGAATGTAAACAACATAGACATGTGAAAACACACATAGCCCACCCTAAACATGTGAGTGCTTAGAGGTTCCAAGTACAAGGTGTACATGGGTTTTGTTAGGCAGAGTTTGTGAAAGAAAGTATCCAGGTGGGTTTTGAAGCATCTGCCTCCCTGGTAGTAGAAACAGTCTGAGCAAAGATAAGAAGATGAAAACCAACAGGCTGTGTGTGTACAGAGAATGGCCAATGACTGAAGAGAGGGCCCTTCTAAGAGACCAACGAGTGAAGTTGACTAGATGGCAGGAGGCAGTGCGAGGGAGACGTGAGAAGAATTCAACTTTGAGTTGGAATTGCATGTGCTGGTAGGTCAGAGGAAATGTCCCTTGGGAGCCAGAAGATCCCAGGATAAGAATGCAAAGGTAGGGCCTAGGGTGTCAGGGAGTGAGTGGCTCGTGCAAAGCAGCAAACATGAAGGGAAGGGCAGGGTGCAGAATGCAGGGGGTGTTCAAATGAAAAGGGCTGGGTAGGGGGGTGATGGTGGTAATGACAGTAGTGCTTTCAGCCCTTCCGAGCTCACCAATTGCCGCAGAAAAGTTTGAAAATATAAGGCCAGGGAGAAGAATATAAGACAAGGGAAGAAGTCATTAGAAACCTTAAGTGTGCTGAAAGGGCAAATTAGTTTAAAATAAATATTGACATTGTATTTACTTAGTAATTTCAAAAATTAACATTTTTATTATTTTTCTGGGTTGGGAGATATATTAAGGGCCCAATAAATGTTGAGTTGAAGTTCCCCCTTGGCCCTCTCCCTGGCGCTGGATTTGCACAGTGCATCCCTTGTCTTAGGGGATGTTGTGGAAACCACTGCTTTCTCCTTGTCTCCCCTTAGGTTTGCCAGCCAGGAAGTAAATCTGGCTCAAAAATCACTTTTACATGACTTCTTCTTCTTCGCCACATGGCATCACTAAGCTAATGTTTGCTGCAAAGTTTTGCAGGGAGACAGCAGTCCTTTTCAGGAATAAAACTCTTCCTATTGTTTTCCAACCCAGGTCACATTAAACAGTGGTTTTCAATGGGTGGTAAGGTTATCAGAAACGCTTATTTTCATTACATTTTCCAAATAATATACTCCCGTAGTTGATGTTTTTGTTTGTTTGTTATCAAGAAAGAAAAATAGATTGGAGATGATTGAAGTTATTACTTTTAGAAATCTTCAAAGAGAACCCCAATAAACTCTGAAATTCCCTGTGACGTGGCAAAACCTCTGTCTTTCAAGAGAGGATTCTCAGCATAATTTTCAAGTTTGTAAATTAAGTTTTTAAAAGATGCATGAGTAGAAACTCTACAAGGTAAGCTTTAGGATTGCATTTTGAAATGGATAGTTTAGTACCTGCCAAGTTGGCTGCTCCTTTTTTTTTTTTATCAATGTAGGACATTACCCATGAATTTTCAACTCTTTAAGCGTTACAGAAAAAATGTGATTTTGAAAAATTCCTGAGAATAGAATTGGAAGGGTATGGCCTATGCCGTATAATGAGAAGAAACTCAGCGAGCAGGAGAAAATAGACATGTGGTTAGAATTATCTCAAAACC
Organism: Hipposideros armiger; assembly: GCF_001890085.2. Classification (NCBI taxonomy): domain Eukaryota; kingdom Metazoa; phylum Chordata; class Mammalia; order Chiroptera; family Hipposideridae; genus Hipposideros; species Hipposideros armiger. Next base: position 3,511,091 of record NW_017731362.1, read on the forward strand.
AAATTCAGACAATATGAACCTGACACAGAAGCACAAAGTGCAGCTCAATGCTGTCGTCACTCCCATGCTCTGACAAGTCCCTCTGTGTCCCCACATACTCTCCACTGGCCTGCTGCTGGGTCTTCCATTCATTAATCCAACCTTTACTGAGCACCTAGTATGTGCCCTTCACTGTGCCTTGGCTCTGAGGTTCAGAAATGAACATGACAGATCCTTGCACTGAAGAGCCTTAAGAGCCAAGAGGACAGACAGCTGTGCCAAGGTCACAGTATAATGGATGACTGCTGGCACAGAGGCCTGTGCAGGGTGCTGGGAGCACAGAGAGCTCCTAATTCTGCGTGGGGAAAGGGGGGATGGGGAAGAAATGAGAGAAGAGTGCTACAAAGGAGGGGACAGTTGCATTAGTTCACCAGGTACACTAGTGAGGGGGTGATGAAAGCGGAGCTGGGGTGGGGAGCCAGAGAGGAAAGCCAGGAGGCCAATGCAAGGGAAGGGCTTAGGAATGATGAAGGGAGCTATTTGGGACCTATTCTGCCAAAATGTTAAATGGAATACTGAGCCTCATTGACCTAGGCTATGACGAGGGTAAATGTAGTTAGCAGAATTCAAAGATGGCCTCCAAGATGCCAACACCGGATGCACACACCTGTATAGTCCCCTCTTCTTGAAAGTGAGCATGTCTTGTGAATATGATATAATTTCACTCCCACGGTTGTTAACTTATATGGCAAAAGGATTTTTTAGATGTGGTCAAGGTCGCTAATCAGTGGCCTTTGAGTTCATCAAAAGGGAGATTATTGTGGGTGGGCCTGAACTAATCAGGTGAGCCCTTTAAAGGGCTCCGGGCCTTCCCAGAGGTCAGAGTGATTCCAAGCAGCAGAGATGCTCTTCTTGGCCTTGAAGAAGCAATCTGCCATGTTATGGAGAGAACCAACCATATGACAGGAAATGGCAGGGGGCCTTTAGGAGCTGGAACTAAATTCTGTCAACAGGCAGTGAGCTCGGAAAGAACCACAAGCTTCAGGTGAGACTGTAGCCCTGGTCAACACCTTGATTTCAGTCTGGTGAGGCCCTGAGCAGAAAACCCAGCTTAACCATAACTGGACTCCAGACCCACGTGAGGTAATCAATGCATATTGTTTGAAGCCACTAAGTTTGTGGTACTTTGCTACACAGCAAAAGAAAGCTACTACAGTGGGTAAGGGAGGGAGTAAATGTTGAAGACAGAGGCGGAGGTGAGATCTGGAGCCCTGTGACAGGCTGGGAAGCCAGGAGCATAGTGGTGAGCTAGCGTCATTCCGTAAGAGGTGCTACAATATAAAGTCAAGCAAAGAAGCCCTGCCCTCCGCCTAAGGATCCCCATGGTAGAGATTAAACCCCTAAGTCTTTCCTTCTCAGTCAGATGCTCAGGTGAGTGGCTCTGGCTGCAGCTCTGTGATGTCTCCTGCACAACAAAAGATGGGTAGAGAGCACAGAATTCAGACGCAGATGAAATTTACGCCTTGGGGAGGCATCAGCAATGTGTTTCAGTCAAAGGCAAAGACTTCACTTTTGTCCCATGAAACATGGCAAGCTTCTTCCCTGAAATTTAGTTGTTTTCTTGAACTTTCTTTCATGTTGTTACTTGCTACCAAGGGCACAAAAACAAGCTCTCTCATTTTGTGGTGCATTCTCAGTTCTTTCAGAATGAAAGGAATATTTTTTTTCAGGCTGAAAAAAATGAAAGCGCAGGCAGTTTATTTTTCCCTCAAAAAAGCCAACATTTGTTTTTTCTTCCCCCCTGCCCCTTTTAAAAAATATTTTTGGAAGGGTCACACCAGTTTCATTTGAACTGGTGAATCTTTTCAATTCAACATTTGAATCTTTTTAAAGGGTTCATAGGGACTATAACTTTGAAATTGGAAATAATTAGAAGTTATATAATATGCACAGGAAGGACAAATAGCTTTAAAACGAAAACCTTCCATCTCTTTTTCTTCTACATCCTCAAGGGCCCTGTATTTAGTCCGGGCAGTGGCAGGGAGAAAGAGGAGGAGGCAATGGCATTCAAAATATAATATACAGAATCAGCAAAAGCAAGGGGACTTCTCTAGGGAATCTAGTGATGTCACAAACCTTCAAAGGCTTTGGCTAGGACCTTGCTTGTTTGGTGCGTACAAATGGTCTCAGGCAACCTTCCTTTCTCTTTGCAGAGAAATAAAGTCGTATGTGGGCTTACTCTCACATTGTTACAGAATAAGCCCATAACGAATTGAGAACTTCAGAGATGAAATATTTGTCACATCTGGAACACAGGGGCACCCTGAGAAGTGTATGTAACCAGCCTTAATGCTAGTCTCCTTTTTACTCTTGCTATTTTGACATTGCTCTTGCCTCCACTCTTCAGCAGCCGTGAACCTGAACAGTCACCCACTGCCTGCCTGGTACATGGTGACCAGTGACATGAAGGAGACGGAAGCACCAAGGGGAAAAGCTAACATCTGTTGAGTACCTACCATGCACCAGGTCCTCTGCTAGACATTAATGAACATAAAGTGCTTAGCATGGTGCCTGGTACAGTCGGGGCTCGGTGAATGTTCATTTCCTTTCTCCCTGCTATTGAATTAGAAAGAGGGCATGAGATAGTGCGAAAGAGGAGCCATAATAGAGACTGGCAAGGAGAAGCTCTGTCTGCTCTGATGCACCTCCCAACGTTGCTGACCACTTAGGAAGAGAGAAGCCTTCTGCCTCAGCGCTCCAGATCTCATCCTCAGGGGCCAGGGCCAGCAGGGAGGCCTGGGTGGGGGGCTGGAGGCAGTGGCCCTACTACTCTGCTGCTTCTGATCCCCACCAAGCACTTAGTCCTCCACCCCCAGCTCACCCTCCTGGTCGGAGGAAGATGTCCTGAAAAATGATTTCTCTCTTACCTTTCGTTTCTTTGTCTCATGGTCAGTTTCTGGATTTATTTTTATTTTTTTGAGAGGGGGGTTGTGGTTAAACACTTGCTTGAATTGTACTCCAAGGGGATACAGGTCTGGAGAACCCGGGTCCTGGCTTTCCAGTGGACTTCCTCCTCTCCTGTGAGTCCCCATATCCCACTGTCGGTGGTAGGGTCTTTTTTCCCCCAAGCCCTTCCTCAGAATGACCCATTTGAAACAGAGGAAGCTGCTGTGGCTCTAGTAGTGTGAGAAGGGAACATAGTCAGACCTCAAAGCCTGAAAGGATGGTGCAGTGAGTGGAGAAAACAGCACCCATATTCAGGAGGCCTGGGTTCTAGTCTACGTTTTGCTTGTCACGCCCTTGAAAGTATCACATCACCCTTGAGTTTCAGCCTCCTTGTCTACCGTATCGGAATCATAAAGTTTATCACAAAAGCTTGCTGGATTGGCATGAGAATGGTAAGACCCACAGGGCACCCTTGCTGACCCAGGGTACCCGCTGTGCTAGCCAGATGGCTCGCCCTTATTCTTCCTCCCGCTTTTTATCTCCTTTCCCAGATTCGACACTCCAGCACTACTTCAGCGTAGAAAGAGAAGGTAGGTGCTTTCAAAGAGAAAAGGCTGCAGAGGTGGGCTGGGGGAGATCACTAACCTTCCTTATAAAGGATTATCTCCTTGGCAGGTCGCCTCAGCTTCCCCCACTCTTACTTTTTCCAAATATCATGGCCATTCTTTTCCCACTTTTAAGTGCTACGCTGGACGCTCTCCAATGGCTTCATTTCCCTTTTGAGTCCTAGAGCCCCAAACCAGACTGTGTTGTCTAAAACTATGTTTCGTAGGTGAGAAGGTTGTTATATGGAGTAATCTTCGCATTTTGTAGTGTGCACAAAACAAAAAGTAGCACTTTATATACTGTTGTGTGGAAGTGCTTTGCCGCTGGTTCCCCTCACAGGAGAGATGTTTTCTAGAAAGGCAAAGCCCCAGAATCAGGAGGGAAATTCTCTCTAACCATGTGCTATGGTTCTGGGGTACACAAGAGGCCTTGAGAAAGATTTCAAGCTTAGATCCTAAATTTCTAGTAAAAATTCCTGTTATTTCACTGGACTGTGAGCTCCGTTAGGGTAGGGACCATGTTATAGCAATGTTTGTATGCCAGAGTATCTCACATAGGGGCATCCACTACATCTTTGTCGAGTGAACATCTATATCAAGTATTTGCCCAAATAAGGCAGAAAACCTGGATCCATGGACTCCTGGGACCTGGCACCACCAGACCAAGGGAAATAGAATTCCCAAATACAGGTTCTTTCAGTGGGCCTCTGCCAGCAAGACCTAGGGGAGCACCAACCAAAAGATACGGATTCCAAGTCTGTTTTTAGACTTATAGTTCCAACCAAATGGAGGAGGCACACTGCACCTGTCTCCCACAGATTATAACTATACGCTCTGAACAAAATACCCCAAAATGCAATTCATTAAGGACTCTGAAAAGTAAATAAAAGCAGGTAGATTAGAAAGAGATATCAAAACTTGATGAATGACCAATTTGATGGCAATGAATTTCCTAGAATTGGTCTCCTGGTTTTAGCCTGAAAGTGAGCTGAATCATGAAACCGCCCAGCAGTCATGGACACAACGACAAGAAACAGCCCATTTTTCTGGCCAGATGACCTGGAAAGGGGTCTCCTGCAAAGAGTGTCGGGGGTGGGGAGGGGAATCCTTGTTCTTTCTCCTCATATTTTTTCTCTCTCAGCCTCAAGGCCAGATGCAGCCCTAAGACTGCACTGTCACCACAATGGCAGCACCTCAGGCACCTAAAATCCCTGAAAAAGACCTGTACCTCTGAACAGAGGACCCTTGAAAAGGGCTAAGTAAAGAGTATGTGAGGGGAATCCTCATTTTTTTTTTCTCTCTCTTCTCTTGCCACTTTTCCCTGATGGCCAGCCCAGTGGCATGAAGCTTTGTGGCATCATCAATGGCTATAATTCTAAGAAAGACCCCCATCTTTCTAGCCAGGAGACCAGGAAAAGGGAACCCTGGGAGCTGAATCCTGCAGAAGAAACAGAGGGCAAGGGGGACTCCATGTAAGAACCACCATAAGTCCTGGGCTTACCTCCAAGCTGCGCATGTGCAGAACACACCCAAACAGCACACCAAAGCTTTTGAAACTTGACCTGACAGTGAAACCACTATCTACAGAAAGTGGGGCAGATCATGCAAGCTGAATTTAAGTGGTTTTCTTGCATGTCAAAGCAAAACAAAACAAAAAATCAACATGCTTTGATTTTCACAGGACCCAGAGTCTCCTAACATCCCATAAAAAAATGTCTCCTAACATCCCGTAAAATTATCCAAATGATAAGAATGAAGAAAATCTGACCAATTCCCAGGGGGAAAAGATAAAACAATGTTGGAATTACTAGAAAAAAGATTTTAAAGCAGCTATTATAACCATTCTTCATGATGTAAAGGTAAACACTCTTGAATGGAAAAGTTAGAAGTTCTCCATAGAGAAATAATAGAAACTATTTTTAAAAGCCTAATGGAAATTTTAGAACTGAGAAATACAATATCTGAAATTTCAAAATCACTGGATAGGCTCAATAGCAGAATGTAAATGACAAAGGGAGGAGTTAATAGACTGGATGACAGATCAATAGAATTTATCCAATCTGAAGAACGCAGAGAAAAATGTTTGAAAAGTAATGTATAGAGCCTCAGGGATCTGTGAAACAATATCAAATGGTCTAACATTTGCATCATTATAGTTCTTAAGGGAAAAGAGAAAGATTGGTATAGAAAACAATACTTGAAAAAAGAATGGCTGAATAGTCCCCAAATTTGGTAAAGGACATAAATTTACAGATTCAAGTAGCCCTGCAAACCTCAAACAAGACAAACTTACAGAAAACTGAACTGAACATTCTCGTGCTTCCTGTCATCTTACCAATGCCCCCCTTCCTCTTCACCTGCTTTGACCCTGAGGACATGTAAGTTTTTGACCCTGGGGTGGGGCAAGGAGCACGTGACTAGAAGTCAGACACCTGGGGATTAACCCCAACTCACTGACTCCAGTGTGAAACCCAGGAAAAAACAGTTCCCCTGCCTGGGCCTCGGTTCCTCATCTGGAAAATCTCAGGGTTGAGCTAGATGGTATTCTAATTCCCTTCTAGCTCTAAAATATCACCCATTATTAGCTCCTATGTAGACTTTTTCAGTTCAAAAATAATAAACATTATCAAAACCTAATGCTATGAAACAAGAAACCACTTTCCTTGCCAAGAGTCTTTCCACCCTTTGTGATGGTGCAAGTGACTGAAACGGAGATGCTCACAGAACAGAACCACAAATGGAGTTTCATAGCAACCAGAATGGAGGTCAGCTTTCCCCAGTAGCTCCCTACAGAGTCCTGCAAGCACCATGGGAAGCCTGGAATTCATTGCAAAGGAAAAGAAGTACTGCAGGAAACTTTTCACTCCCAATAAATACATTTCCAATTTCATCATGCTTTTCAGAGAATAAGGAATGCCCCCATTGCCTCACATTCCTAGTTTGACATCAAATCTGCCAATACTTTCGTTCTCCTCTGTCTATAACACAGTGACTGCCACCTGTGCGGCATCTTACAGTTAACAAAGCAGTTCTCATTTCATGTATTATATCATTTCATCCTTCCAATCACCATACTCTGAGGTAGGTGTAGCTCCTGTTTCCTTAGAGGAAACAGGCTGAGAGAGGTTGAGAGTTTTACCCCAGACCATCCTGCAATAAGCTGGAGAAAGCACCAACTCTTCTGATCTCCATTTTTGTCCTCTTTTCTTACCACCAAGGACCAGAGGCCCTGGACAATGCCAGAGCCAAACTGTGAGCTGCAGCTACTGGGCAAGGCACGTATTTCCCCCTGTTTGAAGGGCAGGCTTTAGTAGATTAGATCCTCTCGGCTCATTCCTCCTGAGAGGAACACGGAGCTGAGGGTTGGCTACAAGACACTCTGTCCCTCTCACATTCCCTCATTTGCCCCTAGCCATGGAGAGGCTCTCTGGTATTAGATACAGCAAGCTCTCTAGCCCCACACCCTGCATGCAATGGCTCTTTTAAAAATGTCTTTCCTATATGTATATATATAACTATAGTTGACATACAGTATTATTCAACATCAGTTTCAGAAATACAATGCGGTGGTCAGGCCTCTACATCAACTATAATTATATATATACATATAGTCTCGGGACATGGAGTAGATCATGGGAACGGATTCAATGGAATTGTAACAGATAAGCATGATATTGGGGGTGGGAGGGCAATAGATGGGGGGAGGGGGGTTGTTACCTGGTGAGGGTGAAAAGGGTAACTATTGTATTGTTCTATACACCTGAAACTAACAATAAAAAAAATAAATTAAAAATAAATAAATAAAAATGTCTTTCCTCCCCACTTCCAGCTGCCTGCGAATGTGTTTGGCTTTAAGTCAGGTAGGTTTGGAAATTGTTGGTTGCTTCAGGTTTTGCCATCGAGGGGCCTTGAAGGGCTCTGTTGCTTGTCCCCACATCTGCTTCCACTTGGCTCTCTTATCTGCCAAGGAATTACTACTGTTCCCTCCCATTCTCCCACATTCATTCAGCCTCCACTCTGCATTGATGTGCCCTGAGGTCATCCTTCCCTCCCTATATGAGACATTTTCAGCTCATTTATTCACACGTTGTCTTTTCATTTTCAAGAAAAATACAATGTAGTCTCCTGGAGTGTGGTAATTCTGAGTCATTGCGTACCTTCGTCATCCAGAACAAAAAGAAGTCAGAAGGTGAGTGGGTTCATATTAGCTAGCAAGGGAATAGGCCTTCTCTGTGTTTCCCTTAATGACTCATTCAATCTGAATCAAAGCTCCATAGTCTTGGCCTTGGAACAAGAGGCTGGGGGTGGAGGGAGCAGGGTGTAGGCACCACCTGAAGCCCGGGAGCCATGTCCATGTGGCGTGGAGTGGGCAGAAGAGGCTGAGAGAGCAGAGTGGTAGCTTGGAACAATGTGAAGCCCTTGCTCGTCTCTGGACCTGTCTTCCCCTCTGTGAAAACCTCCAAAGGATCACACACAAGTGGGTTGGGATTGGGGTACATGACCTCACAGCAGCTGTTTTCCTGAATCGTTGTGCTTTCCTAGTTGGGCCCTGGAACCTTGATTCAGGAAAGGAGGTTCAGCGTTACCTGGCTTGGACGCCTGGAGAATTGGAAAGAGGAGGCTTTGGTTTCAGACACACTCAGGTTTGGACCCGGCCTCTATCACTTCCTGACTATGTGACCTTGGTATAAATGCTTAACCTCACCAAGTCTCCGTTTTTCTCATTTATAAAAAGGGTATAGTAGTACTTATCCTGAAGGTGATTCTGAGGATAAAACGTAACATCTGCAAAGCGCGTAGCACAACGCCTGCCCCAATCACCATCTCCTGGATTTCCGTGACTCACTCACAGGATGTGTAGGACAGTGGACAGGTAGGCTGGGTGGTCTTGGACAGTTATTTAGTCTCCCTCAGTTTCTGCTTTGTAAGACGGTTGTCAGAGCTAGATGATGTAGTGAAGAGTCCAGCACAGCACCGGGGTACTGTGGGTCTTCACATGGTGCTGATGGTCAATTCGAGGTTTTAATTACTTTCCTTAGAGGTCACTGTCAGGGGCCAGTGTCCCTAGAAAGGGGTCCCTGGGAAGATTGCATTAGTCCTTAGATCAGAGCCTCGGAGTCTGGAAGCTGGGCCAAAGCAGGAGACACTAGTGGGTTTTGAGCCAGAGACGATGGGACCAGAGCGCCGTCAGTGTGCAGGCTACGGCCAGTAACCAGAGGTATGGGGCAGGGTGCTCAGGCGGGCATGGTGCCTGGCAAGAGCCTCACCCCCCCCTCCCCCAAGGGCTAACTGGGCTGCTCCACACACCCACTTACACTGCTGTGTCTTCTCCAGCCTTGAGTCCAAGCAGTCCTCCTGATGGGTTCACAGGCCTCATTCAAAACGCAGGCTGCCAGGCAGGGCACTGCAGAGGCCTAGAAACAGTGAGGCAAAACCCTGGGACAACAGGTTTCAACTTGGGGACCCTGTCACTGCAGAAGACCCACAAGCATAAAAGAATTCCTTTTGGGGAAGAACTTTTTGTCTTTTAGTGGAAGCTGAGATCTGTGGTGTTTTAGTCATGCTGGGCTGTCTAGTGGTCAACAGACCCCTTGAGTTTCCAACACAAGTAGCCTTGGGTTACACAAGGAACTCTGTACCACTTTGGGAGAGCTATGAGATTCATCTCCCCAGTCCCTCCCTTCAGCAGGAGTTTTAGTTGCACCCGCTAGAGAACCAGCTTTTTGCGGCTCTCCCCAGAAAACCATGGCCAAACCATCTACTAAATAAGTCACACACTGTTCTGCCTCAGTACTCTTACTGGTTTCATTGTTCAGCCTGGAATGTTCTCTCTACTCACCAAAATCCTACCCATATGTAAAGCCCAGCTCCAATCCCAACTCTTCCAGGAAGCCCTCCAAAATCTGTCTATCCCATAGCAAGTATCCCTTCATCAGAATACAAGGTCATCTGACATTTGCTTTCTGGATAGCTCTTATTCTTATGGCTTTGTTTGTTAGTATCTGTCTTTGTTTTGTTTTGTTTTTTTCTTCATGAATGTTTGTTTCTTCCATCTTTCTCATTTCTGACTTCCAATTAGTCATCAAAGATCTCAATCCATCAACTTCTCTCTACCTTTTAAGGCCATTTTCAAGTTCAGACCACCATCACTGCAACAGCCTCTTAAGTGTTCTCTCCACATTTAGACTTGCCCCTCCAATCCATTCTCCACTCTGAGGCCAGAGGACTCTTTCTAAAACACAAATCTGTCTCAAGTCTTTTATTTCACAGGCTCCAAGATAAAATATAAACTCTCCAACAGGCTCTTCAAAGTCCTTCATTTACTGGTCCCTGCCTACCTTTCCAGTCATGTTTCTCAATATCCCCCGATCCCCATTTACCAAGGCCTGCCCTACTCTGGTCATGAAAAAGCCCTCTCAGCTCCTCACAAAAACAGACTGTCTTGGACATTCTATCTGGAACATTCTTCTTTCCCACCCACCATGCCCCTTACACAGCAATCGCTTGGCCTACACATACTCAGTCTTCAGGTCTCCAATAGTAGCTCACTCACTAAGCATTGAGCCCCACCCCATGTCCCAGTCTAAGTGACATACACAGAGGACCTTGTTCCCTCCCCATCACTGCACTTTTTATTTCATCTTGCAGTTGCCGATTTACTGGTCTCTGGCCCCCACTAGACTATAAGCAATTTCAGAGGAGAAACCACATCTGCACACTTTACTATTTTATCCCCAGTGCTGGGTTCAGTGTCTGCCTTTAGTAGATGCTTAAGAAATAATTTTTGAATGAATGAATGAAAAGAACAAATCTATACATCCTTAAGGGTAACAATCATTTCTTATGCTTCGCTGTATCTTCCTTTGGTGCCTAATTCAGAGTCCTCTGCATTCTAGGTATAAAGGAAAAGAGGTGATTATTTGCTTTGAGCCAAAAGGCCTCATTAGGACATACAGATGGCCAACAGACATATGAAGAAATGCTCAACCTCGCTAATCATTAGAGAAATGCAAATAAAAACCACAATGAGATACCACCTCACTCCAGTCAGAATGGCTATCATCAATAAATCAACAAACAAGTGCTGGCGAGGTTGTGGGGAAAAGGGAACCCTGGTGCACTGTTGGTGGGACTGCAGATTGGTGCAGCCACTATGGAAATCAGTATGGAGATATCTCAAAAAGCTGGAAATGGAACTACCTTATGACCCAGCAATTCCACCCTTAGGTATCTATCCAGAGAAATCCAAGGCGCTAATTTGAAAAAAAATATATGCACTCCTATGTTTATTGCAGCACTATTTACAATAGCCAAGACTTGGAAACAACTGAAATCCCATCGGTAGATGACTGGATCAAGAAACTGTGGTTCATTTATTCAATGGAGTATTTATTACTCAGCTATAAAGAGGAATGAAATCGTACCATTTCCAACGATATAGATGGACCTAGAGAACATTATGCTAAGTGAAATAAGTCAGCCGGAGAAAGACAAATGCCATATGATCTCACTTATATGTGGAATCTAAAGAGCTGAATAAATGAGTAAATTAAACAGAAATAGTCTCAGCGACACAGAGGAAAAACTGATGATTGCTAGATGGGAGGGGGTGGAGATGAGGGAGAAGGTGAGGGGATTAGACAACACAAATTGGTAGGCACAATATCGCCATGGGGCTAGGAAAGACAATTTGGGGAATATAATGAATAATGTTGTAAAGATTGTGTAGGGTGTCAGATGGACACTTGTCTTATTAGGGAGACCGCTTTATGGATGGTGTAGATGCCTGTACACCTTAAGCTGAAACTGATTAATATTGAATGGCAACTACAGTTTATATATATATATATATATATATATATATATATATATATATATATATATATATATATATTGTCTTGGGATGTGGAGTACAGCATAGGGAATAGAATCAATGGAATTTTAACAGCTATATATGATGTCAGAGGGGTGGTAGATTTGGGAAAGGGTCTATCACTTTATGAGGGGTGCAAATGCCTAACTATTACATTGTTTTGTACACCTGAAACTAATAAAAAAAATCTCCAAAAAAGCACAGAAACAAAAGAAAGCCTCATTATTTAGTGTGCTCCTCTGTTTTTGAAGTTTTCCTCTCTCCAGACTGAAGGCTTTTTGAACTGAGTGCTAGCCAGAAAGCGTCTTCCTCTGTAGGTGCTGGACCAGCAGGGTCCCTAGTCAGGATTGGGAGACCCACAGAATTCAAGGCCTCCAGAACCTGAATGGGCCACTGAATGGAGTTCAGAAAGGCAAGTTCTGGTCCTGGCTCCTTCATTAATCAGCTACCTGACCATAGGCAAATTGCTTAGCAAACTTGGAGTTTGGTTTCCTCATTGGTAAAACATGGTAAGGGGAAGGGGCCAATAATTTACCTTCACTTGCAGCTCTGAGTTATCAGTCAATGAAAAACGTCACCACATCCTTACCAGAGCTGAAAAACAATCAGGCTGTTTTCATCCTGAAGATCAGGACGCCCATATCATTTCAAAATAGGTAAGTACTTCGTAATAATAATCTCACACATTATATGGGGCTTTCAACTTTAGTAAGCTTCCATGATTTTTATTCTTTTAATAACTGTGGCAGAGGCAACTATATGGGTATGTCAATATCCATTCTCCCTCCCTTCCCTATCAACTTTATTAGAAATGGCAATATGCCCAGTTAAAAGCTATAATATCTAGCCTCCCTTGCAGCTAGAATGACCATAGGCAAGTTCTAGCCAATAAGATATGAGCAGAAGTGTCATATGTAGCATACAGGAAGACTTCCTGAAGGAAAAGGATACACCTTTTGCCCCTTTCTCTTTTATTTTCTGCTGGCTGAATGATATAAGATATCAGAAACTTGGCAGCCACAGTGAACCATGAGGGGATGTGTTAAGAATGGTGGATCAACAAGACAAAAGAAACGTGGGCCTCTGGGACCTGGAGCAGCATCTCAGCCCTTGGGCTATCTTTCTATTTTAGTTTTTCTATCCTATGTAACCAAACCTATACCTAACTGATAAAATAATCACCTATTTTATGCAAGCCCCTGTACTAGATGCTGCAGGGGATGCAAAGGCATATAGGATTTCAACACACTAAGACTTGGGCAAGAAGGTTCTGTCTGGGTGTGAGGAAACCCTAAGGAAGGATTGGCTCAGCAAGCCTGTGCAGACTTGAAGAGGAGTTATGGGAGACGAGGCCAGGGAATATGATGGAAAGAGCTTGAAAGTCAAGCTAATGAGGTTGGACTTAACCCTGTGACAAGTAAACAGAGCAAATAGCCTGTGTCAATTTTGCAAATGAAGAAACTCGGGCCTCAGCTTGTTATAGGACTTGTCCAAGGTCACCCAGCCAGGGAGTGGCAGAGCCAATCTCAATTCTCCTGGCACTTGGCCTAGTGCTATCCCACAGTTTGGTGCTACCTTTGAGAGAATCTCAGCAGAAAGAGTGGGGACAGAGGTTTTGCACTTTGACACAATCAGGGAACTAGACTGTGTCACCGCCCTCCCCCCCCCCAACCCCAACACCCACTCCACACCTCTAAGAGGAAGTTTCAGGGATTTCCAGAAGTCTAGGATCCAGACCTACCTTTAAGTCAGAGGACCCTCCCTGGGGCCCCTGCTTAGCCACCTCCACGAGGCTGTAGCAGCCAAAGTTCTGCTTTGCTATGTAGTAAGTGCCACATGTCAGGGACAGCACTAGGCACTCTGCATACTCTACATACATTATATCATTTACTGCCCTCAACAGTCTAATAGGAAAGTTATAATTCCACCCCTACTTTACAATGACAATAAAGAAACTGAGGCTCTAAGAAATGAAACCACCTACCCAAAGTCACTCAGTTGATGGCAAAGCCATGTTTGTTCAACTCCAAAGACCTATCTTCCCAGTCCCTGCCAAAGCATGGAACAGTCTCTTGTCCCTGCTTGATTCCAAGGACTTACCTAGTTTGATGGGTTGACCAGTGCCAAGGATCTCCAGCCACATTCCAGCTGTGTGCACCACACCTGCAGTCAAGAACCGGTGTTCCATCCAGGAATCACATCACCCGTGCCCTGCACATGACCCCATGTGAGTAAGGATCTCCTGGGGTGGGGGTGGAGAGGGTGGGCAATGATGCCCAGACCTCCGTGGCCTTGGGCCTCCCACTGTTCTTAGTCTTAGCTGGTCACGGGGCAGGAATATCAGAGTCCTCCCATTCTAGGTTCTGGAGTTCACAGATTCCAGTGAGCCGTTTCATGGGATCAGAGATACTCTGTTCTTTGTGTCCTTGCTGTGCCTGTCATAGTTAGAATGCATTCGTTATTATTTGCACTGACATTCATTCAATAAGCAACTGGTCATTGGAACTGAATCTCCTGTCATTGCCAACATTTGGAAAGTTGAGTTTCATTTTGCTGGTCATCCAAGATGCATCTCCCAATATTGTGGTATGTCCAGTGTTCCAACACAAACCACATATTCCCCTAAGCTGACCACACTGGTTTTCTTCTGGAATTTCCACAGGAAACACCCTGAGGTGTAGCCTGCAGAGCTGAAGGCAATGGATGGACCCTGGTCCCTCTACATTCTCTGCCCAAATGTGAGGGACCAAGCACTTTGCCGGGCTTTTCCGTGGGCCATCACCAGTCCACCCCTTCTTGTCTTGTGCAACCTCCCTTCCCATTGGCAAAATTGTCACTGTTTCTTTCCAAGCTCAGCCTAAGACTCACCCCTACACCCACTCCCCTAATCAGGCTGAAGATGGAATGTGTTCATCTTATTTTATTATAATTAGATATATTAGGCTTAACCTCAGTCTAGCAAGTTTTAATAGTTATTAATAGAATATTCATCCATTTCCTTGTAAATTCTGTAATCAACATTCCGATTCTCAGATGCACCACTGAAAGCATCTGAAATCAGACATGAAAGAGTAATGTAAATTTCTTCATGACAAAGTTTTCTAAAGATATATGCAGATTTTGTCAATTCTTACAAACACTTCCATGGATTGTAGCATGTCACTACACCTTCTAGACATTCTTACAGACAGTTCTCATACAATGCTCATAACCTGTCATTGTCCCGCATAAGTGATGGCCACTTAAGCAATTGGATCCACATGATTACCAAAGGCTCACTGCTTCATTGGCTGCAGCAGTCTCATGAAAATCATGCATGTTTCAGATTTACAACACTTTGCATCTATACATCCCCCTAGGAAGGATAAGCAGTTGGTGGACATATAGGACTTTGAAACCCTCTATAACACTGTACATGTACCAGCTGTCCTTTCCAGCAGGCAGCAATGGATGGTAGCCAAAATAAGGCCCAGTTCTACCTCTGAATAATTATGTAATCTCTAGTAGGTCATTTACATTCTCGGAACCTCAGGTTTTTCATCTATAAAATTTAAATGATAAGAATGCCTGCCTTACTCTGAGGTTTAAATGAGATCATGAATAGGAAATTCTTTATAAGCCAGGAAGCAAAACTCAAACATTAGCCATTTTCTCGCACATGTTAACTTTTATGCTTTACACCGCTAAGAGGTAGATGTTATCTTCCTCTTTTACAGACCTGGAGGCTCAAGTGAATATGCCCTGGAGGGCCTGAGTCCTGAACCCAGATCTCCATGTTCAATGCTCTCTCCTCTCTGTGAGAAGGCACGGTCCACGGCCCTATCCTTGCTCACTGCTGTGTCATCTGCATGCTGCAAGCAGCACATCATTGAGCTGTTGGCCTTAAGTCTAGGAGCAAATCAATTGTCAAGAGTGACACACTGGGGAGAGGCAGATCAAGGGAAGCCACTAATATCAAGGGGCCCTAACTGGAGTCAGGGGGTCTTTAGGGAAGGCAGGCTTTTGCATGTTTGCACCCAGATGAGGTTGGACTTTTGGATTTTCAGCCTTGCCATAGAAGTTCATCCTGGAAGTTGCTCCCCGACCCACCACAACCACCACCTTATTTCTAGCTTGTGGCTCTTGCCTTGATAAGCTCCAGCTTTCTTTGTTCTCTCCAGAACGGAGTGCAATTTGGGTTGCTACCTGAATCTGCACTTCCTGGGTTGCAATTCCTTTTGCTCAAATGAATACTTTTTGTTCTTTATTACAGTCTAAACTTCATTTCGGTCTATAGACGGCTGTCAAGCCCTTAGCACCTCCACTGGCCATGAGCCCTACCCCCGCCCCCAGCTGCCTGACTACCCCCAACATGAGTATGTTTGCCAAGCACCTGAGGATCACCTGCTTCCACCCTGCCCTGAGCTGAGTAAGTGCTGGAGAGAGCAGATGGGATACAGCGGCACTACCCTGAAGAGGTGATTGTCATCTGGCTGAGGCGAGAACTCAGAGACACAGGCAAGCAACAGCTAAGCAAACATCAGCGTACGGTCTGGTGCCAGGTGAGTGGGAAGGACCGAGGAGCCTTCCCAGGTGCTTCCTTTGGCAACACTGGTGGTAATTCCTGAAGCTCTCTGTGGCCTCAACAAGCCCAAGAGTTAACCTGAGTTTGGGGAGACACAGTGTCTGAATCATCCCCCCCTTTTTCCTCAACCCCATTCCTGAATTTCCTCTCAGCCCTACCCCTTCCCATCCCCAAAGCTGTCTCCCTCACAGGCTCCCCGAGGCCAGATAGCAGATATTTCCATTGCCATAAGCTCCAGGCCTGGTCCAGAGTCAATCCCCAGTGAACATCCACTGAACTGAGCAGATGTAAACAGAGCAGATGGGCAGCACTAGGGGGGCCCATCCTCTGGCCCCAGGCGCCCATGCAAGAATGTGTGGGGAGGCTGGACCATTCCCTGGGAAAGGAGACACCCTCACGGGGAGGGAAGTAGCCCAGAGGAGATCCCTGGGAGCAAAGGAAGAAAAACCCATCAACATCCTGTGAACTAAATTGAGAGAAATGCTGTTTAGAAAGGAAACCTAATAAATGAAATTCCTGAGAGCAGGAGCTGAGTCAGGGAGGATGCTCAACCCTGTATGAGAACACACCTCCTTGGCTGGCGTGGACACACCTCCTTGGCTGCAGCTGTGTTGCAGAGGCCAAAGGGCTGCTTCTGGGACTTGAACTAGACTGAGGGGAGACCTGTAAGAGCCTTCCCACCTCACTGTGTGGGGGAACTCATCGCTGAGTTTTGAGGGCCCTGACCTCTTCAGAGGAAGGTGTCCTCATCGCCAGGAACACTGCTCTTCCCCTATCTCCTGCTGAAGGAGCAGAGAACAAGCAGGGGCTCTCTCTGAACTGTGCGGCCCCTACATAATTTGGAAGCACAAAGGGAAAATTATTAGAGAGCTACTTTATGCAAATGCTTCTCACTTTTTGTATGCTGTATTGAGAGAAAGGAACTGCTTTGGCATTTAGAGATAAGTCTTATGTAAGAGTTTGTTGCTGTTGCTGCTGTTAACCACCCAAACAGTAAAAGCAAACTGGAAATACTCAAATGTCAGTAATACCACCAAATTGCTGAAAAATATATCCTAGGCCTCCTTTAGTCATCACATTTTTAAATTTCTGGGAGAATCGGGAACTTTTGGAGGAGAACTTGTCATAATCTAACGCTTGACAAAATGTGTTCCCCCCCTCCCCAAGTCCCCCCATTAAGGCTTCGCGAGGTAAATTTGATTGCAACAACTTTGGGTGAAGCTAACACTGTGTGGCCTTGGGCAAGTTCCTATGTCTCTGGGCCTCAGTCACGGATTTCAGGACCTCCAAGTTTCTCTCCTGCTATGAAGCCCCTTTGAGTTCCATGAGACTATAACCAGTGATCCCATTAGGGATCAATGCAGTTCCTAAAATCAGAGGTCTGCAGGGAATACATCCCTCTTCTGGCTGAACTGTTTCTAAACGGCTACTAACACAGATGTTCTAAACTTTCAAGCCTTAAAAATGACTCCAAGGAATTTCGTGTTTTCTTCTATAAAAATGACAGAACCACAAGGGGCCTGGACAGGCCTTAGCTGGCCCCGTAAAAAAGAAGGAAAATGACCTTCTGCCCTCTGCCTGCTTTCTCCTCCAGTGGCCTCCCAGGCTGCTTTTTCTGGACCCCTCGCTACACCCCTAGCACTGTGCCATCACCACCCCAAGAATTCAGGCCCTTAGATGGCCTATAATTGCCCACCTATGGCAGGCCTTCTCCAGCCCTCTCCTTCCCTCCTGCAAGGAGCTCTTTCCATAGGAAGCTGCTCTGAGCAGGAAAGGAGCCAGCTGACTAGCTCATGCTCAAGCATGATACTTTCCCTAAAGAATTAAAATGCAGATGTCCTAAAGAGGAAAAATCCATTAAGTTCTCAAAGAAATTAATTTTTAAAAGGAGAGCTTGAGGCATCAAAGATGAACCAAGAGAGGGAGATGTTTTGTGGCATGGGGGCCTTCCAAGGCCAAATGTTTGGATTTGAGTGTGGCTCTACCCTTTCTTTTAAAACTGTGTGCTCTTGGGAAATTTATTTAACCACTCTGAAATCTGATCTCTATGACTATAAAATGGCTCTGGAGCCACTGACCCACACCCATGTGATAACATGAAAGTGCTTGCAAACTGTAAAGCTCAGCACCCATCTCCATGTCCACGTCTCCTTCCCCCACCTCCTCTGCCTCCCTAAGTTATCTCCGTCTTAGTTCCACCACTCAGAAGCCGTCCGGAGAAGAGGGAGGGCGAGACAGATGGAGTTTTCCCTTTCAACATTTCCCATGCTTCACCTCCTCCCTACCTTCTAATAACCACAAGGATGCCGAATGTTATTTTGTGTGTGAATCCCCTGCTTCTCAAGAAAACACCCCAAAATCCTGAAACCCTCAGGCTAAATTCCTCCTGCAGGGTTTCTAACACCATCGGTAATGAGACAAGAGGAAACTGGTGGCCAGGGTGGAAGGGTGGAGGGTCTGTGTGGAGTTATTTCCGCTTCAAGGATAGAACTAGGAGACATGCGGAAGGGGGAAGGGGGCTTTCTTTTCTTCCTTTCTTTCTTTTTTTTTTTAACCTACACAGAAAGATGTCTCTTGTGACACCATTCACAGCATCTCTCAGCCCCCTGGAGGACCTGATGACAGACTTAGTGCCATTTTAAAATCAGGCAGCATATGGAATGGGGCTATCTCCACATATTGCTGTCAGTCAGAGGGCCCTCCAGCCCCCAACAGAGTGGACACTCTTTATTTAAATGCAGACATTTCTTTTCATTTCCAAAGATTAATATTTATAAAGTCATTACTTCTTGGGAAGTATTCTAGCTATTCCTAATTACTATTATGCTCATATGATAACAATGTGTTCCCAAATAAGTTTAGGAATTGTTCTAAAAATGCTAACATAGACATAAGAGCAAATAAAACAAAACCAATTCATAGGACCCTAAAGCATTGTAAAGTGAGGGACTATTTTGTTTATTAAGCCCCAGTCTGAAGAAATTAAGTAATGGATGCTAGGTAACAAAGTCACACAATGATCAGAGCCGGGTTAGAGCCCAGTTCTTCTAATCCAGCTCGTGTATGGTTGAGAACGAAATGGCAATAAAATAATATAAATTTAAAAATAATTATTAGCCAAAAACATAGGCAAATTTAAAGCTGGTTCAAAAACTAAACACTAACTTAAATCTAACTAACAAACATATGGAAATTAAATTTTAATTAAAAAAAACACAAATGGAAAATGCGAATTTCAGACGGACAGTGTAAATGTTAACTGGAAACCCATGTAAACTGTCCCCTGATCTGGAGTGTTTACTGTCAACCACAGGGATCCTACCTAGTAGGTCATAATTCTAAGGAGGAAGTGATAATACACTGGGAAAATGCAGATCAGAGGCAAAACAATAACAAAATGATGGGGCTAGTGTTTGATACAAATTGAAGTCAGAAATGAGCTATCACTCATTTTTGGTGAAAACAATGAGGAAGACTAAACGGAAAGAAAACAGTTTTTTCTTCCCCTCCCCACAAAAGGGAGCTAAATGCCAGTAATAAGAAAAACAAGGTAATTAAGAGAGTTTCTGAGCCTAGATAAACTTTCCGAGTTTAATTGGGGTGGGTGCCCAAACCAGGTTGCTCCAGGACAAGCCCTTATATAGTGGTTCTGAAAAGCAAGCTAAGGACAGATGCTCTGTGGGTGCTTGTTGCTGGCGGGGTGAAGAGGTTGTGAGGACTGAGAAGGCTGGGAAGAAAAGTTCCATTGTAGGGACTTTCAGCCTAAAGATATTTACCTCCTCCACCATCTGCTTTCTCTGCTCTGTCCTCTTGAGCTAGCAGTGTGATGCTGAATTATGGCACTTGTGCCTCATACTTATCTGACAGTGATCAAGGGAATTCCCAAGCCCTACTCACTCTCACCCCCAACACCCCCCACCCCTCATATTTTCCCAGTTTGATTAGGGTAGGTGTCCAAATCAGGTTGTGGCAGGTTAAGGACCTGTTTTCCTGAATACTGTCAGCTCAGTGCATAGCAACTCCCAGCCATGGCTTCCAAGAGACCAGAGGCAAAACTTCTAGAAAAAGCAAGGAAGAGAAGTGCATCTGTAACATTTAGCCAATGTTCAGAACTCCTGGACAATGAAATGAGACTAGAGTAAAACTAAGGGGGACATGACATGGATCTAACAGTAAAAGAATTCTTACTGGGAGGATTCTCAACTACAATGAAATATACAATGAAACTCAAGCTTAAATATCACACTAGTAAATCTCAGGGATTTAGATATTTACTAAGTGTTTTCAGAATTGTTCAAAAGTACCTAAAGAAAGAAACAATATACATGTAAACAATGCAGTATTGTCCTGAAACTCAAAAATAGCAAGCTGTAAGACAGGATAGAGTTGTATAACAGAAAATGCCCTTCCAAGACTCCATTGCCCAGAAATATCGAATTTTAAACCTTGAAGAAACCTGAATTGGAGACCCGGGTTTAGGGTAATAAAACTATCTGACAAAATGAGGCACGGGGCCTTGGGAAGGGCCAGTGCAATGAGGGCCTTTAAAAGCTTAAGCATCTTTAACCTCATGGTATATCTACTTCTGCCAATATCACTGTATAATCCCTTTAAATCATTTATTGCATTTCATTGACTCATAGACTTTTAAAGCTAGAAATGAACTGGCTTGTCCATGACCATATAATTATTGGTCTCAGGCAGTCAATAAAAGGTCTTAATCATCTAGCATCTTGAAAGAATAAACACATCTAACTTTTAGAAATAAAGTAACCTAGGACTTAGTCCAGCCCTGAAAGGAAGCTGGTGGGTGATACATGATGCCATATGCCAGGCTGGTGACAGCCCAGATCTCTCCAGCTTGTGCTCATCACTGTATTCCATTTCTTCCAAAATCAAGTGCCAGGCTAAATAGATTCGTGGTTAAATCTCAAGGCACCACTAGGGGTTCAGCTGGCGAGCTGGCTGGGTAGAAAGCACAAAACAGTTGCCTCTATTTGATTTCCACAGACATTGAAGTCAGTAGAGCTAGCCAATATTCCCCCCAAAGCATTCATTCATTCATTTGTTCACATTCTTTTTTCTTTTTTTTAATTGGGTAACAGTGTGTTTTTTTCCAGGACCCATCAGTTCCAAGTCAAGTCGTTGTCCTTTAATCTAGTTGTGGAGAAGCGCAGTCCACCATCCCATTTGGGAATCGAACCGGCACCTTATTGTGCAGAGCACGCGCTCTAACCACCTGAACCATGCAGCTGCCCCCATTTGTTCACATTCTTAATGAGCACCTTATGACATAGGACACGTCAATCTCTTCCCCTCACGGAATTTGCAGTCCATTTGAGGAGATAAGAAATGAACTCATGAAAAGAAGTTAAGGTAGAGCGAGTGTAAGCAGATCAGAGGAGCGGACAGAGAGTTCCCTGGAGCTGAAGCTGATCAGGTGAACTTCATAGAGGAGGCAGAGCCTGTAAGCTCTTAGGAGGAATGAGGCATGAAACCTCTTGGTCCTTCAATTCCGTTTGAACAAAGAAATAGCTCAGTGACATTGAGAAGTAGGACACATGAGCCAGTTGCCTAGAGACTTGTTTATTTCTGATGTTTCCCCAAAGTGGAAGATAAGGTTATTAGGGACCCAGTTTCTTTATGTACACAGGCCCCTCGGGGCCAGGTTTGGGACGGACAGACATGAGCACTTCTTCATAGGCACTGGCTCACTTAGAATAGTGGCTCTCAGCCACATTAGACCCAACGCCCATTGTTATAACAAATAATTTGTGTCTCTCCTTTTGTTGCGCTCAAATGAAAACCACAGATAATATAACCTGCCTACACACAAAATTTCCCCTCCAGAATCCATCATTTCAAAAAAATCAAAATAATGCATTCACTGTGTTATAATCAAGGAAAAAAATAAAGCAATTTTATAGTAAAATAATAAGTATTTCAGTACCTGGAGAAAATGTGTGCACAAGGACGCGCTGGAAGCCCTAATGAGTAGTTAGATGTCTATACCTATGTGCAGAATCACCCTGAACGCAATACATAGAATTGCACAGATTCACATGTGTTTGAAGGCCTGCACAAATACTGGAATTGGCATTACCATTCACAGTATGATTTTCCAGAATAGTGAACAACCCTCAGTAAAGTTCCTCTTTCACTCAGTTTTGTACCTTCAATATGTACTTCCTTCATTCAATTGTGCATTCCCGAAAAACTCAATGTGTGTTAAAACTGCAAAAAATCCTCTGTCTTATATGTAAAATGGTGTTGGATGCTAGACCTTGCTAATTATGAACATGATTTTCACAGGCATCAACATTTCAGCATTTAGTGGGACATTTGCAAGTCATGCAGGACAGTCCCTTGTGATGTGGACTGTCCTGATCACTGCAGAACATCTGACACCTCTGCCCCCATCCACAAAATGCCAGTGGTACCCTCCACTCCCATCACTGTGACAAATGCCTCCATAAATTCCCAAAAATGCCATCCTCTCTGGGAAGCCTAAATTAGAGTGCAGGGTGTGTGTATGTGCATGTGTGTGTGTGTGTGTGTGTGTGTGTGTGTGTGTGTGTGTGTAGGTTATATATGTCTTCCAACATCTGGATTTAGGGGTCACCTATTGTCACCCTATTGAACTCTGTGATGGTGAATTTCATGTTTCAACTTGACTGGGCCATGGGGTGCCAAGATATTTTGTCAAACATTATTCTAGGTGTTTCTATGAGTGTGTTTTTAGATAAATTAACATTTAAATCAGTAAGCTGAATAAAGCAGATTGTCTTCCCTACTGTGGGCAGGCCTCATCCAATCAGTTTAAGGCCTAAATAAAAACAAAAAGGCTGACTTCAAATCAGAGAGAATTCCTCCTGCCTTCAAACTAGGACATTTGCTTTTTCCTGCTTTAAGACTTGAACTACAACATCAACTTTTCCTGGGTCACCAGTATCCAGTCTACCTGGAGCCGTACCATCAGGTCTCCAGTTTACCATCTCACTCTGCACATCTCGTCAGCCTCCATAATCATGTGAGCCAATTCCTTAAAATAAATCTCTATGTGTGTGTGTATATACCAGGGATGCCAAAAAAATGTATACAAGAGGACACTTTGGTCAACGTTGCTCTAGCAGTAGTTTGTCATAATCAGAAGTGACTGGATGCTGATGGTAACCACTTTAAGTATAAAAACTCTTGTAATTGCAGAAGTCAAACGTGACTTGTATTCATCTTTTGTTATCAGTATATATTGAGTATTACAATTTTAATAGTTTTCCTTTCTTAAAATGTGTATACATTTTTGGATATATATATATGTATATATATATATATATATATGTATATATATATATATATATATATGTATATATATATATATATATATGTATATATATATATATGTATATATGTATATATATATTTATATATATATATACACACACACACATATATATATATATATATATGAGAGAGACTATCTCTCTATATTATCTATACTGATCTACATATACATTCTATTGGTTCTGTTTCTCTGAAGAGCCCTGACTAAAACCCTTATACAATCTGAGCCATGCCTTGCCCTGGCCTGCCTCCTGCCTCCTGGTGCCCCACCCCAGGGTGCTGGGCTCTCACCATCACAGCCCTTAGTCCACCCTGTCACACCCTGAAGCACTGTATCAGGAAGCTCCAGCTTCAACACACAAGGACCCCACCCAAAACTCATCATGGACCAGCCAATGGTAAACAGGAAGGAGAGGGGATATTAACAGGTACCCTCTAGCTGACTGGCCCCCAGAACTTTGGCCTCTTTTCAGTATCTGCTTGGACATTCAGGCTTGGAGCCTCTTGTGAAACAGGAAGGGACCTTTGGGGAAGACATTGGTATTAGCAGTGCTCCCTAAGAAATGTAACAGGAAGGTCAACAAGGCCAGAGCCAAAGGCAGGGGAAAATTACAAGGTAAGCTGATATAGAGAACTCCTTTTAAACCCCACCTGGGATGGAGAAAGCTCTCAAGGGAGCACCCTCTCTCACTGGACAGAGGGACTGGTGGCATGAAACTTTGATTACTCCCCCTTGAGTGAGTGAATCCTGTGTTCTGGAAAGGAGGTCTCAGGAAGGAACTATAGCAACGTTAGGTCATTTTATCACCTATTCGGTCATTCAAAAATGTATTGAATGTCTACTATATGACAGGCAGGCATTAAGTTCTGGGAATATAATGATGAACACGATGTAGGCCTGTCCTTCAGGAGCTCACAGCCTGGCAGGGAGATGGCAGGTTACAAATGCAATTATGAAATGATGGGACGTACACCAGGATGGATAAACAATTGCAGTGGAAGCACATAGTTGGGGCAGCTAACCCTCCCAAGGAAGTGGGGTCAGGGTTGAGGCAAGCTCCCCAGAGGGAACACCAGAGGTAGGTTTTGAAGAATGAATTAAAATTAGCCAGATAGAGAAGGGGAAAGTGGGAGGGAAGGAGACATGAGCACCACAATGGCATGGAGTAAGGAAGGAGGAGACACCTCCCCAAAGCTGGAATAAGAAATATAAGATACAAGTATGGATGGTTAGAGAGAGTAGACAGGGGTCAGATCTTGGAGGGCACTGTGTGGGCCATGCCAGCAAGCTCGGTTTTCACTCTGAAGGCAATAGGTAGCCATTGAAATATTTTAAGCAAGGGAGTGACATGATCAGATTTGTGTAATAAATATATCACTCGGACTGAAGAATCTAATTTAGGTGCATAAACTAGCAGACTGGGAGCAAGAGGAGTGCTCGGGGAAGTGTTGCAATAATCTGCTTGAGGCATAATGGGGGCCCAAATTAAGTCACAGGGAAGGGAGGAAGGATGGGTATAGGGAATATCAAGTGAGAAAAAGATTTGCACATACACACACACACACACACACACACACACACAAACTGATCAATAAAATATGAAAAAATTTTGATATCACTAATAAAGCAATAAAAATAAAATGATATGATACTTTCTTCCATCAACTTGGTAAGTGTCTTTGTTTTGTTTTTCAAGAATACAGGAGCAGGAGGCTTGGGGCAAGTTTGGACATTGAGTTTGAGGTCCCTCTGGGCTGCCAAGTGGAGCTACATCATTAGTAGTTGGCCCTATGAGCCTAGAGCTCAGAAGAGAGCTTTCTTCTTGTAGGCCACAGACGAGAGTTTGGGAGTCATCCATGGTAAGTGATGGTCAGAAGCTGTGGAAGTAGGTGAAATCACCAAGGGAGAGTCTATAGAAAGAGGATGTAGGGGAAAACCCAGGAAAACACTGGCAATGAAGGTGACTAGAGGTTGAAGAGCTGTTGAAGGAAGCTGAGAAGGAATGGTCATAGAAACAGGCGGAAAACTAGAAGAAAGTAATGTCATGGAGACCAAGAGAGGGAATGTCAAGAAGGAAGGAGTGATAAAGAATGCCAAAGGTTGCAAAGAGGTCAAATAAGATTGACCTTTAGACTGAAATGTATGCATTGTATTTAGCAAACAAGTCATCAGTGACTTGTTTCTTCTATTTTAATGTTTATTACTTATTTCATCCCTCCCCCCCCCATTTTCTTTGTATTGATTGGTTAGCTGAAGTTGCTATTCAGTTATTTTATTTTCCTCATTAATTTGAGAGCTCTACTCTTCCATTCTACTAACTGCCGCCTCCTTTTTGTCACTCATATACAGATCCATACTTTTCTTCCATCATATGAAGATGAGAGTCTAAATAGTTCCCCCCAAATTCTCTGTTATCCTTCTGTCCTTCCTCCTCTGCAGGATGAAACTTTTAGAATATTTTCACTTCCCTCTTGCACACACCAACATGAGACCCATGGAAAAGTTTTACTTCCTCTTTCTCCCTTAGTACTTTTGGTTCCAGGCTATTATTAACATTTTTCTTGAAACACGTCTCTTCTATTTTGAGCACTTCTATTACAATATATTCCTAAATGGTCTATTATTGTCCATCCAAATGTAACTATATGTTGTACAGAGCCTTGCTCATCATTTTTTTTTTCCTTTTCATCCTCCCTCCATCCTGAAGCCTTTAAGCTGATTTATTTATTGTTTGGATAGATCTTTTAAACATCTTTTTCTCTGTTGGAAAATGTGGGTGATATATTCTTTGAAGGTTTGCATATCCTCCAATATATTTCTTTTACACTGATAGGGGAGTAAGTTCTTACCACAGGATTCTTGGTACACAGTATTTTTTTTTCCTCAGTAATATTCACATGATTCGCCTCAATTATATCTGCTTCAAGTGTTGTAGAAGAGAAAGTTGATGCCCCTGTGATCCTTCATCCTCTGTGAATAACCTGTACTTTCTTTCCGAAAGATTACAGGATTTTCTTTTTATCCTTAGACTTCAGGAATTTATCAAGCTATGACTCATTTGTCCTGCCCAGAACTTGCTGAAACCTTTCAATCAGCCATCTCAAGCCTTTTATTTAGCTTCAGAAATTTACTTCGTATTACTTAAGTATTACCTCTCTCTTTTCCATCTACTTAATTTGTCTTCAGATCTTGTCTTTTGGTTCCAGACAGTCTTTCTGTGTTCTGCTGGAATCTTTATATCCCAATGTTCTTATGATTTTAAGTTATCATTGTTCTCTAGTGGTTTTGTTTCATGTGAGCCTCTTCTAGGGGTACTGCTGAGCTCCTTAGGTATTATGGTAGTATTTCTTTTGTCTGCTCTCTCTGCTCAGTGCCAGCTACTGGGGCAATTTAAGAGGGAACAGACCTATAAATAATGGGTGTTCACCCCCCTCTCAAGGCCCTAGGAGGGAGACTCTCATTCTCTAGTGTTCTCATATCTTCCAGTCTCAGGAGTAGAGAAAAAACACAGTGCACCTGTACAACTCAATCTCCCTCTCACCTGGCCAGGTCCCTTTGCCAGGATACCTACTGGTGCCCAGACACTGCTGCCTTCTTATGATTGCAGAAGAAAAGGCAGTTTAGAGATCAGGTGCTTACATGTACAGCTTTAAGAAAGCAGTATGAGGGCAGCCAGATGGCTCAGTTGGTTACAGCACATGCTCTTAACAACAAGGTTGCCAGTTCAACTCCCACATGGGATGGTGGGCTGCACCCCCTGCAGCTAAGATTGAACACGGCACCTTGAGCTGAGCTACCGCTGAGCTGCCGATGGGTGGCTGGATGGCTCAGTTGGTTAGAGCACATGCTCTTAACAACAAGGTTGCTGGTTCAACTCCCGCATGGAATGGTGGCTACGCCCACCCGCAACTAGCTTGAAAATGGTAACTGGACTTGGAGCTGAGCTGTGCCTTCTACAATTAAGAATGAAGGACAACAACTTGGCTTGGAGCTGATGGGTCCTGGGGAAAACACACTGTTCCCCAATAAAAAGTTAAAAAAGAAAAAAGAAAAGAAAAAAAGAAAGCAGCATGAGTCCCATTCAAGAAGTCATCTCAGAGTGACATCAGCAAGATGGCCGAGTAGAAAGGCCTGAACCCTCCTTCCCCCAACAAATACACTGATTCAGCAACAACTCATGGACAAATTCTCTCTGTGAGAACTCTAGACACTAATTGCAAGGCTCATGCACCCCAGGCAAAAATGAAGCCAGACTCACTGAAGCCAGTAGGAAAATTCAGGACACCTTTTTCCAGAATTCCTACCCCCAGTAATCAAAAACCTCCCAACAGAGAAAAGCCCAGGACAGGATGGCTTCACTGGTGAATTCTACCAAACATTTAAAGTAGAATTAATGCCAATCCCCTTCAAAGTCTTCCAAAAGATTGAAAAGGTGGGAGCCTTCCATACTCATTTTTTGAGGCCAGCAGTACTCTGATGCCGAATGTAGACAACGATATCACAAAAAAAGAAGACTGCAGGCCAATATTCCTGATAAATATACATGCAAAAATTCTCAACAAAAATACTAGCAAATTGTATCCAACAGCACATTAAAAGGATCATACACCATGACCAAGTGGAATTTACCCCTGGGATGCAAGGAAGAGTCAACATTTGCAAATCAATAAATGTGATACATCACATTAGCAGAATAAAAGACAATAATCCCATGATCATCTCAATAAATGTAAAAAAGAGTTTGACAAATTCAACACCCATTCATGATAAAAAGAAAAAGAAAAAAAAAGAAAAACCTCTTAACAAACTACGAATAGAAGAAAAGTACCTCAATATAATAAAGAATATATATGAGAAGCCCACAGCTAGCATCATATACTAGCATCAGTGGTGAAGAACTGGAAGCTTTTCCTTAAAGATCAGGAACAAGGCAAGGACGCCCACTTTTGCCGCTTCTACTCAACATAATACTGCAATACCTAGCTAGAGCAACTAGGTAAGAAAAGTAAATATAAGTTATCCAAATAGAAATGAAAAAAGTAAAATTGTCCTTGTTTTCAGACAACATGATCTTATATATAGAAAACCCTAAGACTCCATAAAAACTATTAGAACTAATAAAAGAATGCAGTACAATCGTAGGATACAAAATCAACATACAAAAATGAGTTATATTTCTATACAGAACACAAACCATCTGAAAAGAAAATTAGGAAAATAATCTCATTTACAATAGCACCAAAAAAATAACATACTTAGGAATAAATTTAACTAAGAAAGTGAAAGACTTATATAAAACATTGATTAAAGACATCAAAGAAAACACAAATGCAAAGATGATTTGTGGTCATGGGTTGGAAGATTTAATATTGTTAAAATGTCCATTTTACCAATTCTATCCCTAATAAAAATTCCAATAGCAGTTTTTACAGAAATAAAAAAAACAATTCTAAAATTCACATGGATCAGCAAAAGACCAAATCAATGAATAGTCAAATCAGCCTTGAGAAGAATGAAGATGGAGGCATCACACTTCCTGATTTCAACATATATTACAAAGCTACAGTAATCAAAACAGTGTAATACTGGCATAAAGACAAACATATAGCCCAATGGAACAGAATAAGGAATCCAGAAATAAATCCATGCATATACAATCAACTGATCTTTGACAAGGGTGTCGATAATACACAGTGGGGAAAAGGTAATCTCTTCAACAAACAGTGTTGTGACAATGAGATACACCTTACCCCAGTCAGAATGGCTATCATCAATAAGTCAACAAACAACAAATGCTGGCGAGGTTGTGGGGAAAAGGGAATCCTGGTGCACTGTTGGTGGGACTGCAGACTGGTGTAGCCACTATGGAAATCAGTATGGAGGTAACTCAAAAAACTGGAAATGGAACTACCGTATGACCCAGCAATTCAAAAAAATTGCTTTTTTGGTATTTATCCAAAAAAACCCAAGACATTAATACGAAAAAATATATGCACCCCTATGTTCATTGCGGCGCTATTCACAATAGCTAAGACTTGGAAACAACCGAAATGCCCATCAGTAGATGACTGGATTAAGAAACTATGATACATTTACACAATGGAGTATTACTCAGCTATAAAGAAGAAGGAAATAGTACCATTTGCAACAATATGGATAGAACTAGAGAACATTATGCTAAGTGAAATAAGTGAGTCAGAGAAAGACAAATACCATATAATCTCACTTATACATGGATTCTAAAAAAAGGAATCAATGAGAAATGTAAACAGAAATAGTCTGAGACACACAGAGGAAAAACTGAGGGTTGCTAGTTGGGAGGGGGTGGGGATGAGGATGAGGGAGAAGGGGGAAGGGATGAGACAATACAAATTTGTAACTACAATATGGCCTCAGGGATAGGAAAGACAGTCTGGGGAATATAATCAATATTGTTGTAAATATTTTTTAGGGGGCCAGATGGACTCATGTCTTGTTAGGGAGACCACTTCATAGTTGGTGTAGAGGCCTGACCACTGCACTGTATTTCTGAAGCTGATGTTGAATAACATTGTATGTCAACTATAATTATATATACATACAGTCACAGGACAGGGAGTAGAGTGTGGGAATGGAGTCAATGGAATTGTAATAGATAAGCATGATATTGGGGGAGGGAGGGCAGTAGATGGGGGAGGGGGTTGTTTCTATGCGAAGGGTGAAAGGATAACTATTGCATTGTTCTGTACACCTGAAACTAACAATAAAAAAAACAAAAAACAAAAAACCAGTGCTGTGAAAACTGGATATAAATATATAAAAGAAAATGGACCCTTATCTTTCACCATACACAAAACTCAAATCAAAATAGATTAAAGATTTAAACATAAGACCTGAAATTTTAAAACATCTAGAAGAAAACATAGTGGAAAATCTTCATGACATTGGTTTTGGTAATAATTTCATGAACCTGATAGCAAAAGCATAGGCAACAGAAGCAAAAACAAAGTGAGACATTAATTAGAATGCTTTTGCACAGTAAAAGAAACAATCCACAGAGTGAAAAGGCAACACAGGGAATGGGACAAACTATTTGCAAACCATATATATGATAAGGGGTTAATCTCCAAAATAAATAAGGAACTCTTACAACTCACTAGCAGAAAAACTAATAACCCAATTTAAAAATGGGCTAAAGACTTGAATAGACATTTCTCCAAAGAAGATAGATAAATGGCCGACAGGTATCTGACAAAGTGTTCAATATCAGTAATTATCAGGGAAATGCAAATCTAAACCACAATAAGATGTCACCTCACACTTGTCAGGATGGCTATTATTTAAAAAAAACAAAAAACCAAGAAACAAAAAACACCCCACAAAGTCAACAAGTGTTGGTGAGGATGTGGAGGAATTGGGAACTTAGAACCTGTGTACAGTTTTGCAAACTTTCAATTCTGGAAAGTTCGTTAACTTAATTGCCAGACCTTTTTCGTACGCTGTTGGTAGAATTGTAAAATGGTGCAGCTTCTAGGAAAAACAGTACAAAGTTTCCTCGAAAAATTAAAAATAGAACTATCACATAATCCAGCAATCCCACTTTTGGGTATTTATCCCAAAGCATTGAAATCGGGACCTCAAAGAGATGTCTGCACTCCCATGTTTATTGCAGCACTAGTCACAATAGCCAAGGTGTGAAAACAACCTAAATGTCCATTGACAGATGAATGGATAAAGAAAATGTGGCATATATACAGTGGAATATGATTCAGCCTTAAAAAAGAAATCCTGCAATATGAGGCAACATGGATAAGCCTCAAGGACATTATGCTAAATGAAATAAGCCAGTCATAGAAAGACAAATAGTGCATGATTTCACTTATATGAGGTATCTAAAATAGTCAAATTCATAAAATCAAAGAATGAAATGGTGGTTTCCAGTGACTGTGGGGGAGGGGGAGATGGGAAGTTACTAATCAAAGGACATAATGTTTTAGTTAAACAAGATGAATATGTTCTCTTTATGACGTTGTCTCTATAGTCAACAATACTGTATAATATACTTAAAAATTTGTAAGGAAGGTAGATCTTGCATTGTGTTCTTACCACAATAAAATAAATTTTTTATAAGGTAAAATGACACATAAGAATAATTTATTTCTAATTTATTTTTGAGAAAGGAAGGAAAGAAGGAAGGAAGGGAGGGAGGAAGGAAGGAAGGAAGGAAGGAAGGAAGGAAGGAAGGAAGGAAGGAAGGAAGGAAGGAAGGAAAGAAGCCCAATATCACAGCTGTGTGCATTTCTTTAAAAAAGGAAGCCATCGCAGCTCAATGTCTGTAGTCTGACCTGCACTCCCCCTGGCTGGGGGCAGTCTTCCAGTGCCTGGCTTTAGTCCGCTGGCTCTGCAGATGGAGTTTCATCCTTTCCAGGCTTGATATTGGCAGGAAACCTTTTTGGGCCCTCCCACTTAGCCTCTGGAGAAGTGAGGCA
Source organism: Hipposideros armiger (assembly GCF_001890085.2). Taxonomy (NCBI): domain Eukaryota; kingdom Metazoa; phylum Chordata; class Mammalia; order Chiroptera; family Hipposideridae; genus Hipposideros; species Hipposideros armiger. The sequence continues at coordinate 3,542,868 of NW_017731362.1, forward strand.
TATCTTATCTTGCTTGTCACTTTGGCTCCTGACCCCAGGGAGGAAAGTTCTTGGGCTCTCAGGCCTGCAGCTCACCTTTCTTTCAGGCTCCCTATTCATCTCTGAGATGCAGAAATGACAATTCCCCTACCTGGTCTCCAGGAAATCATGTTTTGACATCATTACTTTCTCTGAATCCTCCATAAAATGCTCCAGTGCGGACTGGATTCCTCTCTCTTGTGAAGCTTACACATTCTAGCATTCAGTGCCTACCTCACCTTTATTTTTAAGCCTTGGAGCCAAGTGCTATTCTAAGCCATTTGCCATTTCATCCATTTGAATCCTTTCCTGGCCCTATTTTTCCACTTTCTATTCATCATTTTGAGCATTCCTAACTGGCCAAAACTTTGGGCCAAGAAGTTTCCCACTTTTGATGAAGAGGGCATGGATGAATGCGGGTGAGGTTTTAACAGTATGACCTTGGGCAAGTCACTTAACCTTCTTGAGCCTTGCTTTCACATCTGTGAAATGATTGGAAGGCTTGCCCTGCTCACTTCACAGGCTTACTATGAAGCTCAAATGACATGAGAAATACATTGAAAACTTAAGTGCTCTATACATGTCATGCTTTGTTTTGTCCTTTCAAAAACAGTGGTTCAAGTTTCTTAAGTGAGGCTTCGCAGTATTAACTTTGATGGGTTTAGCCATTTCAAAGACACTCATAGAACTTTTCTTCACTTTTCATTCAGTGTCTAAAAATCACTTTTTTATCTACTGAAAGGCCATAACTCCAGTCTGCCCACAGTCTGACAATCTTACAATTTAAAGTCTCACCACAGTCTGACAAGCTTACAATTTAAAGTCTACTAATGTTGGAATTTGCAGACCTGTCCCTGACATTAGTCAAGTGGTTGATGTTGTAGACATGGAGATATGCCCCATGTCCCCCTTCAAGGAAGGACTTGCTGCCCAGCTGCAGAGAGTAAGGTCAAGGTGTACCTCAGCTTCAAGAGCCATCTGGCCCTAGGACACACCTCTCCAGAGGCAGCCCACATCTGCCCTGTGACTGAGTGAGACTAGGGTGAAGGCCCAGCCATTCCAGCTGACACAGGACACTCTGATGGGCAGTACTCAATCCAGAACTCCCCAGTGTGTGGGCTGAGGCTTTGCAGGACAGTACTGAGTTGGACTTCTGCCTCTGCCCAACCCTGCTTCCTCCCTTTTCTTTACAGGTGCTGACCCCTAATAAATATCTTGCCCCCAAAATTCCTTCTCAGCATCTGTTTCAGAGAACCCAACCTGTGACAATTGGCTACAATGTACTAGAAGGGCAGGATGAGGTGCAGTGGCGAGGAATATGTTTATTGTGAACAAAGGAAACAAAGGAAGCACAGAAGTAAGGGGAAAATGAAATAGCACCATGTACAACCTTAGACAGTTCCATGTCTAACAATGACTTGAAGATCTATAAACTACAATAGATGGAAATCTGTTGTTACCTGCCCAGCTTAGACCAAAATCTTATAAGGAAAGCAATATCATCTATTTTTATTCCCAACCCTAGAGATAACCTGATTTGGTACTCTCACCTTGAAGAGCCAAAGGCTGACTTCTCAGAAAAAGCAAATACCTGCCAGATATTACACACAAAAAACCAACTAATATCAAGATTTGCCACATCATCTAAATGTTAGTCATGGTTCTGTTTTTCAACTACCTTTAAATGTACAGTGAAAGACAAAGTGGCTTTTTTCTAGAACACAGTGTTTCTTATTTCATTTGGAAAGGTGGTTTTAAAGGCTGAAATTTAGGTTTCTGAGTTGGATCCAGTCTGACCCCAGACCCAGTTTGCTTTCTGAGTCAGGACCCAGTTTGACCTTGACCCAGTCTGGTTTCTAAGTCAGATCCAGTTTAACTGGCAGGTTTCTGGGCCCAGTCTAGAAAAAGAAATGCTCCAATAAAGCCTGAAAGCTCATGACTGAAAAGCAACAGTACTGGGGTCAAGAGGAACTTACGCACAGCTTCCTGAGGCAGTGAGGAAGCAGTGGGCTCAGAGGCTCCATGGGGTGTGAACAGTGCCCTGAAAGATACCTGATCAGAGGAAAGCTGTTAATCCCAGAGAGAACCAGCAAACAACGAATACTCCAGGGGTTCCAGTCAAGATGACAGAGTAGGTAAATGCTGTGCTCACCTCCTCCCATGGCCATGTCAAAATTACAACTAAATTATAGAACAATCAAGATGGAGAACTACCTGAAGACTAGCTGAACAGAAATCCCATAACTAAGGATATAAAAAAGAAGCCATGTCAAGGCTGGTAGGATTGGGCAGAGATGCGAAACAGACTGGCCCCACGCCCACATATGGAAGTTGAGAATTCGGGGTGGATATCTCAGCTGCAGAGGTCTTCCTTGAGGAGTGAGTGGTCCCAGCCCCATACTGGACTCCCCAGTCCAGAGCACCAGTGCCGGGAAGAAGAACCCCCACAACATCTGGCTGTGAAAATCAGCAGGGATTCCATCTGTCTGGGTGAGATCGAAGGCTGCTAGAAACCCCGGCATTCTCTTAAAGGGCTTGTGCGCAGACTCATCAACTTGTAGGCACTCGCCCTGGGCTCCAGCAGAGAGACAGCGGCTTAGGAGGCACCAGGGACGTATGGAGAGAAACTGGGTTGTATGGTTCTACACGAGGGCTGGAGGGAAGGCTGCCCTTGTCCTTGTGTTGAGCCCTTCTCCCACACAGCCAGGTCTGAATCTGAATTGGCCTGGTAAACCCCATTCGCTCCACCTTGAAGACTCCCTTAGGCCCTGCCCCACCCAACTTGGGCACAGTGAGAAGCTCTTTTTGCAGTGGGCACCCATCCGTCTTGAAAAGCTCTCAAAGGTCTGCAGGCCCCAAGCAGTTGGCAACTGTCCTTGGTGTGCCCTGAATCTTTTGCTGAGTGGCCCCAGGCTCAGTGCTAGTGACAAATCTGAATCCACATCAACCTGGTAAATACCACTCATTCCACCCTGTTGACTCCCTGAGACTCCCCCTGACCCAACTTGTGAACCACCCAAGTCTTTTTCAGCAGCTGAGGCTTATGGGCAATAGGCAGGCAACAATAGGCCTCAGAGTGCCCTGTGCCTTTTGCTGAGCTGCCCCAGGCCCAGTACTGGTGGCAGCCAGCCTTGGCCCACAGCCTACCTCCAGGTCCAGCACAGGAAGCTACTGACCTCAGATCACTTTGTACTTCTTACCAGGTAGCCTAGGGTCAGTCAAAGGCAGTGGGTGACCTTGCCCTGCACCAGAACTCCTCCCAGAACCAACACACCTGGTGGCCAGCTTCGGAATACAGTAGAGCACCACCTAATTAGCCTCACAGGTGGCACACCCAAAGGGCAATCTCAACAGACACCAGAGCCACTGGAGCAAATCCCATTCTGTGGGGTCAGCCCCTAAACAGCAACCCATATGCTGTGAGGATGTCATGGCCATCCTTACAGCCAATCAGCCTGAAGGTGAATCCCACCCAGTGACATGCCAACAGCAATCAAGGCTCAAATACAACAGGAAAGCACACGCAAGACTTAAATGTAAGACCTGAAACCACAAAACTCCTAGAAGAAAATATAGGCAGTAAGCTTTCTGACATTGCTCTTAGTAATATTTTTCTTTTCTGATATATCTCCTCAGGCAGGTGAAACAAAAGAAAAAATAAACTAATGGGACTGCATCCAACTAAAAAGTTTTGCATAGCAAAGGAAACCATATCCTTCTGAATGAGAGAAGATTTTTGCCAATCATAAATCTGATAAGGAGTTAATATCCAAAATTTATAAATACTCATACAACTTTATACACACACAAAAAGAAAAAAAAACACAAAAAAACAAACAAACAAAAAACCCTAAACAATCCAACTAAAAAATGGGCAGAAGACCTGAATAGACATTTCTCCAAAGAGGACATACAGATGGCCAACAGACATATGAAAAGATGCTCAATGTCACTAATCGTCAGAAAAATGCAAATTAAAACCACAATGAGATATTACCCAACACCTGTCAGAATGGCTGTCATCAATAAATTAATAAACAACAAAGGCTGGTGAGGATGTAAAGAAAAGGAAACCCTCATGCACTGTTGGGTTGTAAATTGGTATAGCCTCATGGAAAACAGTATGGACATTCCTCAAAAAATTAAAAATAGAACTGTCTTATGACCCAGCAATTCCACTTCTGGTATTTATCAGAAGAAATCCAAAACACTAATTTGAAAAGATGTATGTTCATTGCAGTGTTATTTACAATAGCCAAGATATGAAAGCAACTTAAGTGCTCATCAAAGACAACTGGATAAAGAAATGGTACATATATACAGCAGCATTTTACTCGGCCACAAAAAAGAATGAAAGCTTAACATTTGTGACAACATGCATGGACCTAGAGGGTATTATGCTAAGTGAAATAAGTCAGACAGTGAAAGACAAGTTCCACATGATTTCCCTTATATGTGGAATATAAGAACAAAATAAATGAACAAACAAAACAAAAATAGGCTCATAGATACAGAGAACAAATTGATGGTTGCTAGATGGGAGGGAGGTTGAAGGGCTGGGAGAAAATGGTGAAGGGAGTAAGCAGTACAAGTCAGCAGTTACAAAATAGTTTTGGGGATGTAAAGTACAGCACAGGGAACATAATCAATAATATTGTAATAATTTTGTATGGTGCCAAGTGGGTACTAGATTTATGGGGGATCTCTTTGTAAATTATATAAATGTCTATAATCACTGTGCTGTACACTTGAAACTAATGTAAAATAATATTGAATGTCAACTATACTTGAAAAATAATTTTAAAATTTCATTTAAATAAATAAATAAAGGCTAAAATTTAGCCTGGTAGAGGCCAGAGATCATATATAGTTTCTGTAGTGACAGGAGCCACTGAAAATTGTGGCAATGAAAAGTAATCTTTGAAAATGAAAATCTGTCATCCACCAACCCAGTCCCCCCTTTCTGCCCCCACCACCCCAGCCCCGCCACACACGTAGAATCCCTCACTGGCTTCCTGTTGCTCTTACAACAAAGACCAACTCTATGAGGCCCCACGTAGAGACCCTGGCCCCTAACTTGGTCTCCAGCCTCATTTCATTCCCTTCTCCTCCTTGTTCCCTATTCTCTCTATGCTGCAGCCACATTGGCTTTCTTTTGGTCCCTCAAATAAGCTATGGTACCTCCTGCCATAGGGTCTTGCACCTGTCTAACTGCAACCCTCAGACTCACACCTCCATCCAGCTAGTGACTCCTCATATTCTTCCAACTCAAACACCATCAGCTCCTTAGGCAAGCCTCCCCTGACCCCATACCCCACATCGAGGACAGGTTACTCAGTGATGTGATCTCACAGAATCACACTCCTTTCCTTCCGGGCATTTATTTCATCATCTCATTTAGAATTATACCCCCACAACTGTGATTACTTGGTTAATCTCTGTCTCCCAGCTGGACTGTAGGCTTCAGGAAGGCAGGCGTGGTGTCTGGTTTTGCTTTCCATCCTCATCCTAGCTCCTAGCACAGTTCCTGGCAGATAGTAAGCACACAACTTGTTGAATAAATGGGTAAGGGAATGGATAGATGAATGAGTGAGTGAGTGAACAAAGAAAAAGAGAGAATTGCTGACTTGGTTGGGTGGCTTGAAGTTTTGTGGGATTAAAACATAAAAATGGGGAGTTAAAACCAGAGGTGGTTGGGTGGGAGATGTACATGATGCCAACTATTAGAGAGATTTTCTCCCTAACCACTGGCAAGGAGGAAGGGTGGGGGTGTGTAGGCAGTAAAGCGCCATCAGAGATCACAGCATAGCTGCCAACCTCATCACAGAGGACCAAAATACCCAAGTGCCAGGTCTTAGAGCAAATGAAAAGTATTCACATTACAATCAGGAGAAATGCTGTGGAATTAAAGTTGGAGTATATTCTTGAATTGGATTTCATTCTCCAGGGCCCTAAAGTTAACCAGCTGGAGTCATTTTTTAAGGACCATTCTATTTAACCTTCGGAAATGGAGCATCTGCCTTTTAATGGAAAAACTACTTCCCATTGTAAAGATAGCATACAATGTTCTTGGCTACTTTGGTCTCCAGGAAGAAAATTCAGATACCTCCCCATGTCCTCACTGTATCTTGAACCCTCTATGTCAACAAAACAGGCCAGATTAATAGCTAACTTTTTTTCTAATAAGTAC
>NW_017731362.1:3549265-3568974 GCF_001890085.2 Hipposideros armiger
CATCCCGTGAACACATCAAATTACAACGAAATTATAGAATAATCAACCTGGAGAACCATGTGAAGTCTAGCTGAAGAGAAGTTTTATAACTAAGGATATAAAGAAGAAGCCACATTGAGCCTGGTAGGAGGGGCAGAGACATGAAATGGGCTGGCCCCAAACCTCCATGTTGTGGATGAAAATTGGGAGGGATATCTTGGCCACAGAGGTTCCCCACAGAAGAACAAGGGACCCCAGCTCCACACCAGCTTCCCCAGTCCAGAGTACTGGTTCTGGGAAGAGGGGCCACCCCAACATCTGGCTGTGAAAAACAGTGGGGACTCTGACTGTCTGGGTGGGATGGAAGGCTGCGGGAAACCCAGTCGTCCTCTTAAAGGACCCACACAGACTCACTCGAAAACACTTACCCTGGACTCTGGCGGAAAGCCAGTGACTCAGGGGGCATCAGAGACAAGTGGGGAGAGGGAGCAGACTGAGACGTATGGCTTCAGGTGGGGGCTGGAAGGTAGTTGCCATTTTCGCTGTGTGGGGGCCTCTGCCAGAACAGCTGGCAGGCGGGTGCCATCATTTCTGTGTTGAGCCCTCCCCCTATGCTTAACAGCCAAATCTGAATCTGAATTGGTCTGAGAAGCTCCGCTAGCTCCACCCAGGTGACTTACTGAGTTCCTGCCACACCCAACTCTATACTACAGGAGGCTTTATCAGCATCTGGCTTTATGGGAGCCGGCAGGTAGCAGAGAGCTTCAGAGTGTCCTGGCTTTTTGTGGAGCTATCCCAAACCCAGTACTGATGGCAGGTGTCCTCAGTTCTCAATATGGCCTCTCCCAGGTCCAGCACAGGCAGTGACTAACTGTAGATCACTTTGTAGCTCCTACCAGGTACTCTCCACAGGCAGTGGCTGACCTGGGCCTGCACCAGAGCCACCCCCCAAAAGGCCCCAGAACCAACATACTTGGAGATTGGCTTCAGACCACAGCAGAGCACCACCCAGTTAGCCCCACAAGTGGCACACCCAAATAATAAAATGACAATAACTACACATCTATCAATAATTACTTTCAATGTAAATGCATTTAATGCTCCAATCAAAAACATAGGGTGGCTGAATGGATAAGAAAACAAAACCCTTACATATGCTGCCTACAAGAGACTCGCTTCAGATTGAAAGATGCACACAGACCAAAAGTAAACAGATGGAAAAAGTTATTTCATGAAAATGGAAATGGAAAAAGAAAAGAAAAAGCTGGGGTAGCAAATACTTATAACAGACAAAACAGACGTTAAAACAAAGCCTATAACAAGAGACAAAGAAGGACCCAGTAATCCCACTTCTGAGTATTTATCCAAAGAAACCCAAAATGCTACTTCAAGGGGACGTGTGCATCCTTATGTTCATTGCAGCATTATTTTCTAATGTCCAAGATGTGGAGGTATCCTGGGTGTCTGTGGATGGATGGATGGATGGATGGATGGATGGATAAAGAAGACGTAGTACATACATACAATGGACTATTGCTTAGCTATGAAAGAGAATGGGTTCTTAGTATCTACAACAGCATGGATGGACCTGGAGGGTATTGTGCTGAATGGAGTGTGTCAGACCGAGAAAGACAGATGCAATGTGATTTAGCTTATATGTGGAATCTAAAAAACAAAATAAACAAATAAACAAAACAAACACACTCATAGATACAAAGAATATTTTGATGGTTGCCAGATGGGAGGGGGGTTGAAGAGGTAGGTGAAAAATGGGAAGAGATTAAGAAGTACAAATTGACTGTTACAGAGTAGTCATGGGAATGCAGGGTATAGCATATAGTCAATAGTACTGTAATAACTATGTATGATGTTAGATGAGTACTAGGTTTATCAGAGTGATAGATGAGAGGAGGGTTGGGGGACAAGGTGAAAAAGGTGATGGGGTTAAGAAGTACACATTGGTAGTTACAAAATAGCATGGGGATGTAAAAGTAAAGTAAAGAGAATATAGTTAATATAGTTAATAATAAGATAATAGCTATATATAATGCCAGGTGAGTACTGGACTAGTCAGGAGATCACTTCTTAAATTATACAAATATCTAACCACTATGCTGTACACCTGAAATTAATACAAAATAATATTGAATGTTAACTGTAATTGAAAAATCTTTAAAAGGGGGGAAAGATGAAGGGGAATAAGAGGTCCAAATTTCCAGGTATAAAACAAGTAAGTCATGGGGATGTAATGTACAGCATGGGGGATATAGTCAGTAATACTGTGGTAGCATAGCACAGTGTCAGATGGTTGCTGGATTTACTATAGTGGTCACTTTTTTAGGTGTATAAATGTTGAACAACTATGGTGTACACTTGAAACTAATATAATGTTGTATGTTAGCTATATTTTTTTAATAAAAATATTGAAAGAAGGGGGAGGGATGAAGAGAGGGAGGGAGGAAGGACAGAAAGAAGAAAGGAAAGAAGGAAGGAACATGATTTCCCTTATATGTGGAATATAAGAACAAAATAAATGAACAAACAAAACAAAAATAGGCTCATAGATACAGAGAACAAATTGATGGTTGCTAGATGGGAGGGAGGTTGAAGGGCTGGGAGAAAATGGTGAAGGGAGTAAGCAGTACAAGTCAGCAGTTACAAAATAGTTTTGGGGATGTAAAGTACAGCACAGGGAACATAATCAATAATATTGTAATAATTTTGTATGGTGCCAAGTGGGTACTAGATTTATGGGGGATCTCTTTGTAAATTATATAAATGTCTATAATCACTGTGCTGTACACTTGAAACTAATGTAAAATAATATTGAATGTCAACTATACTTGAAAAATAATTTTAAAATTTCATTTAAATAAATAAATAAAGGCTAAAATTTAGCCTGGTAGAGGCCAGAGATCATATATAGTTTCTGTAGTGACAGGAGCCACTGAAAATTGTGGCAATGAAAAGTAATCTTTGAAAATGAAAATCTGTCATCCACCAACCCAGTCCCCCCTTTCTGCCCCCACCACCCCAGCCCCGCCACACACGTAGAATCCCTCACTGGCTTCCTGTTGCTCTTACAACAAAGACCAACTCTATGAGGCCCCACGTAGAGACCCTGGCCCCTAACTTGGTCTCCAGCCTCATTTCATTCCCTTCTCCTCCTTGTTCCCTATTCTCTCTATGCTGCAGCCACATTGGCTTTCTTTTGGTCCCTCAAATAAGCTATGGTACCTCCTGCCATAGGGTCTTGCACCTGTCTAACTGCAACCCTCAGACTCACACCTCCATCCAGCTAGTGACTCCTCATATTCTTCCAACTCAAACACCATCAGCTCCTTAGGCAAGCCTCCCCTGACCCCATACCCCACATCGAGGACAGGTTACTCAGTGATGTGATCTCACAGAATCACACTCCTTTCCTTCCGGGCATTTATTTCATCATCTCATTTAGAATTATACCCCCACAACTGTGATTACTTGGTTAATCTCTGTCTCCCAGCTGGACTGTAGGCTTCAGGAAGGCAGGCGTGGTGTCTGGTTTTGCTTTCCATCCTCATCCTAGCTCCTAGCACAGTTCCTGGCAGATAGTAAGCACACAACTTGTTGAATAAATGGGTAAGGGAATGGATAGATGAATGAGTGAGTGAGTGAACAAAGAAAAAGAGAGAATTGCTGACTTGGTTGGGTGGCTTGAAGTTTTGTGGGATTAAAACATAAAAATGGGGAGTTAAAACCAGAGGTGGTTGGGTGGGAGATGTACATGATGCCAACTATTAGAGAGATTTTCTCCCTAACCACTGGCAAGGAGGAAGGGTGGGGGTGTGTAGGCAGTAAAGCGCCATCAGAGATCACAGCATAGCTGCCAACCTCATCACAGAGGACCAAAATACCCAAGTGCCAGGTCTTAGAGCAAATGAAAAGTATTCACATTACAATCAGGAGAAATGCTGTGGAATTAAAGTTGGAGTATATTCTTGAATTGGATTTCATTCTCCAGGGCCCTAAAGTTAACCAGCTGGAGTCATTTTTTAAGGACCATTCTATTTAACCTTCGGAAATGGAGCATCTGCCTTTTAATGGAAAAACTACTTCCCATTGTAAAGATAGCATACAATGTTCTTGGCTACTTTGGTCTCCAGGAAGAAAATTCAGATACCTCCCCATGTCCTCACTGTATCTTGAACCCTCTATGTCAACAAAACAGGCCAGATTAATAGCTAACTTTTTTTCTAATAAGTACNATGAAGGCAAGGCTTGATGAGGAAGGGGGCTCTGAACTAGACCTTAAACAAGGGCAGCCCTGAGATAGGCCAGAGAAGGAAAAAGGTCAATGTGTGGTGAAGAGAGGGTATAGAGAGAGGACAGAGGAAAACGGGGAAAGAGAACAGAGAAAGGCCAGCTGCTTGGATACAGATACTTTGGAGTAAAGGATAAGTGAAGATAATCTGTGTGTAGGTCACAGCGACATGTCCCACCATCTCCTTCCTTGCAAAATAGCATAAAACATATTCCTACACACAACTAATTGGAGAAGGAACTGGAAGAAGGGTTGGGTAGAAAAGGGTTGGGTTTTCCCTCTTTCTGTCCCTCCCTTGGTCCCAGTGCATTATCTTAGGTACGCCACCCACCCAGCATATTATCCATGCCACAAGCCTTTGGAGTCCTACATCCCAAAAGGAGTAGCATCTTGGCCTTATGTTGTCAGATAGAGCCTGCCTGGTTCCAAGTGGAACTGAAACTCAATTCCTTCTATTGGCTCTGGGCTCTGAACCAGAGAGGATTGAGGTACCATATTTCCCCATGTATAAGATGTTCCCATGTATAAGACGCACCTTAATTTTGGAGCCCAAAATTTGAAAAAAAATGCATTACATAAAGTTATTGAACTCAAGTTTTATTCATCATAAAATTCATACAACTCCTCATCACTGTCAAAACTCCCAGCCATTAGCTTGTCCTCATCTGTGACTGATGACAAATCACTGTTGTCATATATTGCCTCTTCCTCAGTTCTATTTATGATATTTGAAATGCCACACTTCTTAAATGACTTGACAACAATCTACAACCACTGCATAAGACGCACCCAGTTTTTAGACCCCAAATTTTTTGAAACAGGGTGCGTCTTACAAGGGGAAATATGGTATGTGTATCAGGCTACACTCACTCTCCCAACTGTTAGACAGGCAGCCATCCAAGGAAGGTGGTGCCAGGTCTCAGGCATTAGCAGAGTTTCATAATTAAGCCCTACTACCACTACACACATAGTTTCACATAGAAATGCCCTCACCATACAAGCCTTTCATTCATTCATTTGTTCATTCAACAGGTAGTTATTGAATGGTCATTTCAAGCCAGGAACTGTGCCAGGTGTTGGGGGAGACAAAGTTAAACAAAATGTGACCCTTAACCTCAGGAGCTGTAGCCTCTGTTGTTGATGGTGGGCATTGGTGACAGATGGTCAGGCAACAGTAACTGTCATGTGTGACAATAAAGAGAAACTCAGGGGGCTCCATGGTACTCCAACTGCTTATGCCGCAAGCTGTTTGTCTTGTTCATTTCTGTACCTCCAACACCCATAATTGTGTTCAACACACGCTAGGTGCTCAACAAGTTTTCGTGAATGAAATGAAGATCTTGCTGGGGCCGAACCCCAACTCCGTCTCTCTGTGTCTTTTCCCCATTGGGCCTGACAGTTGTCATTGTAAGCCTGGATGAAAAAAGATAAGGGTACATGGTAAATCTTCAAATAAGTCACAGCATGTTAGAGTTGGGAGGACTGGACAAAGTTCCCTGTATCACCTCCCTCCTCTCCTAGCCATCATGTCCCCATAATTGGGGACCTGGGGAGGCAAGGGTCATTCCCAGGGAAAAGCTGAGAAAGGCAGGGAGTAAAGAGGCTGAGAAATAACTCTGCATTTGGGGGACCGTGGCATCTGAGCTGACAGGAAAGGGAGAGTGTTGTGAAGGGATAACTAGGAGGCATGAGGCATCTATCCCCTCAACGAAGGCAGGCTAAGTAAGGTCCAGAAGGGGCCTGGCTACAGTCCCAAATCTTCATCCAGAATCAGTTCAGCACATCAGAATCGGTCCAGAGTTGTCTTGGAACATGCGCAAAGGCTCCCAGCTGGGCAGTGGCAGAATGGGGCTGGAACCAGGTCTCCTGAGTCCCACTCTCAAATTTTTCTCATCACCCTGCCTCCTCCCAGACATGGGTCTCATGGGGGAGTTCTTGGCCTGTCAAATCCTGGAAATCTCCCTTCACAGGTGACTCTTTGCTTGCCAGGCAGGGTTGGGCTTTTCTGGTTCTGACCAGCGGCCTTTTTAACCCTCCAATGTCAACTGTCTTGCTGTCTCTATCCATCCTCTTCCTCGGAAAGCTCGAGTGGGCTCTTCAGTGCCTACGTGGGGTCCTGTGATCCGGGGAGAGGTGATGGGCAGCCTGGGACCCGGCGCAGCAGTAGACCTTCCAGGGACAGTGGACACGTGCCTTGGCATCTGGACATGCTGATACTTTTCTACAGAGAGGGGAGTGTGGGGGAAACAGGGGGAGGAATCCAGCGACTTCTCCCGCCATAATAATTCCTGCTCTCCCCCTCAGACTGACCCTCGTCTGAGCGTCTGGGCCACCTCAATGCCCACTGGTAGGGCAGCAGGAAAAGGAGGGAGAGGCGGGTTTGCTGGTTTGTTTGGCCGGGCATGCGGAGCATTAGGCCTGCCTGCCCCTCCTCCGAGGTCTGTCTCCACTCGCTCCTCTCCCCCTCTCCGCCCACCTGTCCCTCCGGGCGGCTTGGGCGCCACTGCTACTGTCCCCAACCCGTCCCGCCAGCCGGGCCAAAGGGCGGCGTGACTCACAGCACTGCCACCAGCCCACGGCTTGCAGCGGTGTATAAAGGCTGCCCCGGCGGAAGGCGGCCGAGCACAGCCCGCTGGCCCACGGCGTGCAGAGGATGGCCCGAAGCGCGGAGAAAGGCTGCGGCGGCACAGGCTGGGGGCTGCGCAGCGCCCTGGCCGCAGTGGCGCTGCTCTCGGCGCTCAATGCCGCGGGCACAGTGTTTGCTCTGTGCCAGTGCCGCGGGCTGAGCGCGGCGTTGCAGGCGCTGGAGGCGCAGCGGGGCAAGGAGCAGAGCGAGGACAGCGCTCTGCGTGCCTTCCTGGCGGAGCTGAGTCGCGCGCCACGACAGGCGCCCGCGCCACCCACGGACCCGGCGAGCGCAGCGCGTAACAAGCGTAGCCACCGCGGGGAGACCGCGCCGCACATCCGCGCTGAGAGCAACGACATGCTGATGATGATGACCTACTCCATGGTGCCGGTAGGCGGGGCTCCGCTCCCCGTGGCGCCTCTGCCAGGGTGGGCGGCGGGCAGTGTGGGGAAAGAGCCCCCGACGCCCTGTCCGCCCCTGGCCAGATGGCAAGGTGCTGCGGAGAGAAGGCCCTGGGGATGTCTCCTTGGCAAGCACCTTAGCCCTCTGGGGTCAGTGTTCTCATCAGTTAAATGGGGGAGGGGTAAAGAGGTAAGTCTTTCACCCCTGACGTCGTTGAGTCTATAGGAAAATGAGGGATGTGGACAGTGTTTTTAAGAGCCTACTTTCCTTCCTAATTTTGGACAAAGGTCATCTGGTATGAAGGGAGCCCCAGAGGCTCCAGTGCAACCGGCTGGGTCTCCTGAGAGCAGCATTTCTGAAGGAGCTCAGGCTTGTTCAATAAAGGGATTCTTTCTCTGGCGTAATCTAATCGTCTGGATTTTCACCTGGCCTCAGCCTATCCCCATGAGATTGCTGACCTAATTGTCTCGGTTTAAGTGAAAACAATCAGTCCTAATTTTACCATCCACCTGGGACCTTGGAGCTGAGAAAGTTGCTCCTAGGCCTAAAGCGGTTCCAAATGGGAGAGATCATTATAGACCAATTTTCTTAAATTCAGTGTCAACGCTGAGGTTCCGATGTGGGCTCCAGGGGGCCTATGGAACTCCAGAAAATGCCAGTGTGTGTGGTTCCCCGGGAGAGTGGGTAGCTTTTTATTAGCTTTCAGTAGGGCTCCATTGCACTCCCCAAAAAAGGTTTAAGAAACATTGCTCTAAACACAGTCTTTAAAGTAAAGCCTCAAAAATCTTTTTTTCAAGTTTTAAGTTTCTTTGCTTTTCCTGATTTTTAACTCAATAATTATCTAACAATTACATTTAGATCACATTGCAGTTCCCCATTCCATTTTATTATCCATTACAACCACAGTGGTCTTATTTCACTTTAGGATTACAAAGATTTCAGTTTTGTCACCTCAAGTAAAGTGTGAAGAATACTTCGGAATTCCGTGTATTTAAAAATAAATCCACTTAAAGCTTCTGTTATCACAGAAGCTTTTAAATATCTTACATGCGCTGAAATACTTTTATAACTATGGAAGTACTACACACTGCAAACACAAATTTTGAGAGAGATCAGATTTTGCACTCCTGGCTTCATTTTTTTACTCATAAACATTTAAAAACATGGATGTGAGCAAAAATTTCAAAAACCCCCCTGTAAAATGAAGAAATATCATTAGGGGAATTTGCTCTTTTTCTTGTTTCTCTGCTATGCATTTTGAGGGGTTTTTTTTTTTTTGGTTTTTTTTTAGATTTAACTACCGCTACCTGCTCTATTACAGGTCAGAGTGGAAATATCACATTTGTCAGGTTGAGAAGCATTTGTAGATTATCACCAACTCATCCCCCATTTGCATGGGGTATGCTTTGACCTTTTAGAGTCACTGAGGGAATTTCCATGCAGGCCAGAGAAAGCAACCATCATGTTGCTGGCTTTCCTCTTGGGAGTAGTTCTCTAACTAGGCTTAGGGATCACCTGGAAGCACATTAAAAATGAAGGTTCCAGGGTCCCACCCTCAGACATAGAATTGTAATCTCTAGAACTGGCTTTCTTCAGAAGTCCCCTAACCCCCATTTCCCCACCTTCCCAACCCCTTGGTGAGTTTGATGCAGAGGGTCCAGGTGCCACACTGAGAAATGCTATTCTGCTTCTCTAACTTTAATGTGCACACAGATATCTTAGCTATCTTATTAAAATGCCAATTCTGATTCAGAAGGTCTAAGTTGGAACCTGAGATTCTGCATTTCTAATAAGTTCCCACTGATACCAAGGCTGCTGGTCTGAGGACCACATTTTGAGTAGCACGGTTCTAGAGCAGTGGTTACATGCTGAAATTATATGGGGAGCTTTAAACATGGCTGATGCATAGATCCCACTCCAAAGATTCTGAATTAATTGTTAGGGGTGCAGCCTGAGGGTGGGTGCCCACTCACCAGCAGGAAGGATGTTGGCATGCCTTCCTGATGAGAGTGAGCTGCTGTCAGCATCTGACGCTCACCCTCACCGGGTCCCCCTTGTGGTCTCTGCTTCAGACAGAAAAATCAATTTAATTACAAACAAAAGACTTTTTTTTTTTAAGCAACATTCTCACCATTCACCTTTTTAAATTGTTCTCATCTTTACTCTGTTTTTCTCAGAACAGAGAATTATTTACACGAGGAAACAATTTTTTAAAAAGAACTTCCCTAGGGCGCCTCTAGTATTAATAGAAAAGTTGCTAAGAAAACTATTTAGTATATACCATGACGATCGGTATGCACGCTTCTTATGGTTGAAGTTTATACCTTCACCCTGCCCTTTTGTACAGCACCCAGTAGGTACTGAATGAGGTTAAGCTCAGAGGTCCCTTCATTGAAGTCCCATGTCCTTAGAGACCTAGGAACAAAGAAATAAGCTGTACGCAGACTAATGTCAGCATTTCAAAAAGTCTTGCAAAATGGCTCATTTATCCAGGATGAGCCTCCTCAAGCTGACAGATACTTCGAAGTTCTGGGCTTTTGGCTGAAAGTACAGCAACTCAGCATGGTAATTCTGGCTGCACATTCTGACCAGAGACTGGTTGGCAGCTATAAGTGACTTTGTTAAAAGGGCAACATAACTAATTATTACTCAGATACAGTTAGTTTGGTACAGCCAAACATATTAAACCTTTAAAAGTAAGTAGGTACTTTGGAGAGGAGCAATAAAAGAGGCCCTGGGAACCACTGAACTAGACCACTCATGGGAACGCATCTGCCAGGAACTCCTTCCTGCAGGAGGTGAGCTTTTGTTTAGTTCCCACCCCTGCCCCTGCCCTCTCTCACTTCTCCCATCAGCTGCTTTCTCTCACCCCATTTCCCAGGTCTAGTCTTACTGATGTTCTGGTAGCTTTATCATCCTGCCCCAAATCTAGGGTTGCGCTCCCAGTAGAAAAAAAGTTTTACTTCTCACAGTGTGAGCCTTAACAAGCTCTGAATGGATCAAAGATTCACATGTTTAAAAAAGGAAACTCTAAAATTACTAGAAGAAAATACAAGTAACTTAATTTTTAATCTTGGAGTGGAGGCCTGTCTTTCAAACTGTAACTCAACAGCCAGAAGCAAACAATAAATAAGTAAACTTACATTTATTATTAATGTTTTAAAAATACATTAAAAAACATAAACAACAACAATATTTGTGTATGGCAAACAGCAACAAAAAAGAAACACACACCATAAACAAAGCCAAAAGATAAATGACAAACTGGAAAAAAAAAATTCCCAGCTCATCTCATAGAAACAGGGCTAATCTTTTGAATGTATGTACATAGTGCTCCTAAAAGTTGATAAGAAAAAAAACAAGAATAATTAGAAAATCAGCAACAGAAATAGGAATCCAATGGGAAAATGAAACAGATCAGTTCTCAGGAAAAGAAATGCAGATGTCTCTTAAGCATGTGAGAAAAGATTTCTTGATTTAAAAATGGAAATTACAACTGCCCTGAATAATTTTTACCTTTTGTAGAATGACAAATCTGCAAAAGTTTGACAACACATTCTGTTGAGGAAGCTAATGGGAAACAGACATGCTGTTTCTTGCATTGCTGTTTGGAGTGCAAAATGGTACAACCCATGTGGAAGGCAACTTGTCAATAATACATAAAAAGATCACAAATACCTTTTTCTCTGACCCAGCAATCTCACTTGTGGGAATTTATCCCACACAACACTTTATCACCTATGAAATAACATATGCATATATTCATTGCACAATATTTCTTGGTTGATTTTAACAGCCCATGTCTGTCAATACAGGACTGGTTAAACAAACTGACCTATACACCCAATGGGATACCAGGTAGCTGTAAAACAATATTGAGGAAACTGTCTATGTACCATTATTGGAATAATCCCCAGGATATATGTATTTTAAGTGAAGAAAGCAAGGCAGAGAAAAATATATATTGTATTACCTTGTGTAAGGAAGAAAAGGAAAAATGAAGAAATTAACCAAAGTATTTAGGGAGGTTGGGGATAAGGCAGGAATGAGTCTTTCACTATATAGCTTTGTGTATTATTTTGACTTTTGAACCATGTTATTGTGTTACTCTTATTGTGAGTGAAAAGGCCGTAAGAACAAGGTTACATGGCAGCTGCCATCGGGATGGGCATGGTAGGGCATGGTGGGTTCTGCCAGCCTGAGGTTCATGTGCTCTGTCTAAAAGGGAGGCTGAGGCTCTCGCTGATTGTTGCTGTATAAGAACAATTGTGCCTGATCTTTTTATTTTTTTTTCAAGAGAAGTAATAAATCTGACTTTTTTTATGTGAAATCCCATGGCTTTTAAATATTGACAAAAATTCTATAAAAGATTTTTAAACAACACTCACATTGTTACGGGCCGTGTTAGGACTTCCAAGCTTAGTTTGCAGCAGTCTCATCTTATGAACATGAGTGGTTTTAAACAAAAATGGCGTTGTCTCGCTCAGTTACAACTCCATGTGCCACCCCTTCCCCAACTCCCCGATTTCCCAGCCTGATTCTGAAAGGATAATAGGAATGCTACCATTGTTATTGTTGTTGGTTGATTAGAGATGGCTTTTTGGCATTTGGTTTGGTTTGGGTTTTGTTTTGTTTTGTTTTGTTTTTTGGCTGTTTCTAAAAATCAACACCTTCAGTGGATGATGATTTCCCGTCACTGTGGTTTTTCAAAAACATGTGCTGTCATTCTGAGGGTGGTTCTCAAGGAGGAGATCCCAGCTGTGTTAAGCAGGAACACATTATTGTAACAAACAGCTTTTCATGATGACTACTGTGAAGTACACTTACATGGATCTATATATTATTTTGTTTAAAGGGGGGAAAAAAGCAAATTACCTATAGTCACAACTCCAGTTTGCATGGATACATTTCCTTGAAGGCCTTAAATTGTCTGTGCCAGGGTTTACCTCTCTTTCCCACCCCTTGGACTGAGTCACTTCCAGATGGTGTAGAGGCTGAGGATTTAGACCAAGGGTCAACATACTATGGCCTACGGGCCAAATCCAACCTGCTACTTGTTTTTGCACAGCCCTCAAAGTAAGAATGATTTTTTATGGTTAGGAAAAAAAAAATCTAAAGGTGAAGACTATTTCATAACACATCAGCATTCTATGAAATTCAAATTTCATAACCATAAATAGAGTTTTATTGGCATACAGTCAGGCCTATGTGTTATGTATTGCCTGTGGCTACTTTCACATGACAGCAGAACTGAGTAATTGCGATAGAGACCACATGCCCCACAAAGCCTAAACTATGTTCTATCTGGTCCTTTATAGAAGAAGTTTGCCAACCCCTCATCTAGAATGTGGTCCACTGGAATGGAGGGGCACTAGGGGTTATTCCTTTGGAGAGCCCAATCTACTAAATCAGGATTGTTCTACCATTTAACCTTGGGTTTTAAGACCTCCCAGAAGGAAACAGAATCCAGGACAGAGCCCTCCTGAGAGTGAGACTGCACTGTAGAGGGAGGCTGGGGTGAGCACGCC
This sequence comes from Hipposideros armiger, assembly GCF_001890085.2. Classification (NCBI taxonomy): domain Eukaryota; kingdom Metazoa; phylum Chordata; class Mammalia; order Chiroptera; family Hipposideridae; genus Hipposideros; species Hipposideros armiger. The sequence continues at coordinate 3,562,104 of NW_017731362.1, forward strand.
CATGCCTTGCTCCTTCTAGGCCGGCTTCCCAAGTCAAGAGCAGTCAATGTTAGGACAGCTTTTAACCACCCATGAACCCCATGTCTTGACCTTGTTTCAAACCCCATCTGTTCTCTTCAGTTGAAGGGGAGAAACTTATACCCCATAGGTCCTGCAGTATGGATGGGCCCTGATGAAGAGGTCAGTGGCCTGATACAGCAGGACAATAAAAAAAACAAAAGGGCAGCCAAAGTCATAAACCTTCATGCAGAGCCTGGGAGGTGGGTTTTCGTGGCTTTCCTCGTAGCAGCAAGTGCACTTGGGCGCTTGGGATGTCACACCTGACACTGTGTGCTTGATTTCCATGTCAGAAGCTATTTCTGGTGTCAATTAAGGGTGGGAGAGAACTTGAAGCTACACCTCTGCTATGATTGTGTCTGTGTTGGTACTGTAAACACACCCATAAACCTAACTCATGTATTAGGTCATGATGGTATGTTGAGGAAGACAGGAGAGAGCTGGCCCCTTAGCTACATGCTTCAGACTCTTGGTTCATCAACATATATTTTGCACACATGCAAGCAGAACATTCAGTGTAGATATATAGTTGTCATGATTCTCCAAGGACATATTCAAGAACAAGTGGGTCCAGACTGAGCATCGGGACCCATGAAAATAGGGTAGTTGTACTGACAACATGAATGCCATTAAGCCATCTGGACCTACCCCCAGATCCTGGAGCTATTAACAAGCCCCTAATCTCTTTCTAGCCAAAGCAGCAGAGGTGGGGCAGCAGGAGAAAGCCTACTGAGATTTTACAGCTCATGCAGGATGGATCTCCTGCAGCCTGGTGAATTATTCCCTCTTTATCTGCAGTATCCCTGCCTCGCCTTCAACATTCACTGCCACTATGACAGGGATAAAGCGGATTTTTCCCTTTGGAACTCAAAGCCACATGCCCTACTCAAAAAGTGTTACTCTACCCTGGGGAGGCAGCAGAACCCCCCAAACCAGCCCATCATTTAGTGGCACTGCCCACTAGATCACAGGCTGAGAGATCCTTCAGCAGAGCGCCCATTCTGGGTGACTTCCGGGTCTTCCAGTGCCAAGAGGTTGTTCATCTCCTGAATGCCCTTATCCCAGCCAGCATCTCTCTATGGCTCACCCAGGGTTATCGCCACATGGTGCTTCGGTGGCCTTTCGCCTTTGTGTGCCAGACCTTAACTTGAGCAACCTGGGATTCCTTCTTCACTGTTAGGCTCCCAGCCAAATTCTCTCTCCCTGGTGCTTCCCTAAGGTGTATTATGGTGAGCTTTGTGGGCCTGAGAGTCAGACGGGTTCACGTCCTGGGCTCACAGCTCAGTAGCTGGGGGACCTTGGGCAAGTCTTTTAACTTCTCCAAGCCTCCATTTCCTCATCCGTAAGATTGAGATAATAGTATACACCTCATAGGGTTGTTAGGAGGTTTAAGGGAAATGCTGTTGGTAAAACACAGTGCCAGGTATAGTCAGGCTCCCAGTGAGTGTTCATTGTTGCTGTTACTAAGATTAATCACTATTCCCTTATCGTTAGTCCTGCTTGCTCCGTGCTCTCAGCATTTTATTTCTGGGTTTACTCTTTATCTCCAATTTTTTCAGAATGCCAAGTTGTCTGTTCATATGTGCTTTGACTGCTGCTTCGGGATAATATTTGGCCTCTGAAAGCCTAGATTGGCGTCACACCAACTTAAATTATCTTGCCATTGAAAACAAAAGAGAGTTAGCCTTGATATGGTAACAGAGCTTCTTCAGCGGTTCAGGATTTCCTGAGCCCCCCCACCCTTTCTGCATGGCCGCTGATGACAAGGGTTGACACCCACTAACAGGGAGTCATCTTCACCCCCTTTCTGACTGGCGCAGCTGTTAAATTCTTTTGATTCTTGTTTGGTGGCAGTCCTGAAAAAAGTTTTGGATGCTTTTATTTGGAAAATTGATAAAATGTAAGTGGAAGATAGAGCAAAATAACTTCTAAGAAAGAAGAACAACTTATTTGTTGGAGTCTCATGTTCTTCAGAATATGATTACCTGTGTGGGAACTATCAGAACAGTCTTCAGATCTGATAAAACACACGTATCTGGAAAAAAAAAAAGAGAGAGAGAGAGAACGAGATATATTTTCTCTACATTCCTCAAACTCCCCTTCTCTTCCCCCTTCAAAAAATAAATCCTTGGCCAAATCTAGATGACATTCAAGCTTAATTTACATGCACTTTATCTACAGACTAAAGGTCATTGTGTGAAACAAGCTGGAGATTTTAGGTTGTAATTCTGCTACAAAGGGAGCATTTTTCAGCCCATCAGCTGCTTTTATGTAGCTCTTTGGGTTTTAACAGCTCTATATTTTAAGTAGATATAATTTACTTCTAGTTTAACTAAAGTTCAACACAATTTTCTTGACTGAAAGGTAGAATTAAAAAACAAGGGCAACTAATGATCATTTAAAATGCAATTTGTGGCGTTTGTTCTGAATGCAATCACTAGAGTAACCCTTTCAGCTACCACTCAGAGAAAGCTTCTTGTGCTGGCCCAAGTGCTGGGAACTTTGGAGACTCAGCCTGGGGTATATGTAAAAACTGTAAAGTACCTGGGAATGTGCTGTGGATAACTGTACCCATCCTAAAATGATGAGCTGGCAACTGCAAAATCATTTCCATTTTCCAGTAACTTAGTGGGTGAGTGCTGGAGTCATACTATGTGCTCACTCTTAGCTCCCCTATTAGTTGTGTGACCTTTGACAAATTGCTCAACCTCTCTGTGTCTCAGGTCCCTTATCTTTAAGAAGGCAACAATAGCAGTAAGTACCTTAGATGTTATCATAAGGATTCAGTTCAGTAATCTATGCAAAGTCTGTAGCATGGTTCCTAGAACTCAGTATGTGTTAGCTTGTACTGATACTTTAGTATTTCTCAAATGCTTCCTTTCCATGCTTCAGGGAATTTTGAGGGCTTGTGAAAAAAAAGAGATGGAATCAACAGAACTTGCCAGAGAAAAGGCAGATTCTAGGATGACTCTGAAGTTTGGAATCTTAGGTAACTGGGGAAACACATGGACCTCTAGAAAGAATGTTATTTCCCAGATAGTCATTTTTTACTGGTTGATCGGTCCGAAAGGAAAAAAATATATTTTGGATATTGGGTTTAGGAAAGTTAATTATACTAAGCATAATTTGCACATATTTTTATTTATGTCCAATGTGAACTCATGCATTCATTCTTTCACTGACCAAATAATTTTGGACCCCATAGGAACAGCATGTGTGTCAGACCAATGGTCACACCCAGCCAGTGTTCTCATGCTAACAGCATCAACAATAATTTTGTGGGTGAGCATCTCACCCTAAGGACCACCTCCAAATGTTTTCTGGAATAACCACTTGTAGATATTCTCTGTGCTGAGGGAGGAGGGGGCTGAGCAAGAAGTAGGTTGACAAAACATCTTCACAAATGTTTTGCTAAATACAAAGAATGCCATAGGGCAGAGTTTGGGGATAATGGTTTACTTCTTTGTCCATTCCCTCAACATCAGACAAGTTACTTAACTATCATTTATGTATACTTTTCTGACAATAAGGTGGGGATAAGAATGCTTAGATAAAAATCAGAAATCATCTGAAGATGGTTGTTGAAGGGAACAATGTGAGCACAAAATATTGTTATTAACAGTTAGTGAACGATTATTTCAGCAGCACTTCTGCTTCAGAAAACTCCATTAGAGGCCTGGGGGAGATAAGTGATTCTCAGCTCACTTCAAAACACTCATCTCTTTGTCCCCTAACTTCCTCTGCACTTATTTGTCTGTGTAGCACAACTAAAACCTTGTTTCTATACAGTTTTGGTCTCTAATTTGTCACCTTTAGTCACCTTGTCCCTTTAAATATAGCTCACTGTTCTTTGCTGGGCCTCTAGTGAGGGATTCGATGAATACTTCTTCATAGACGAATTCATCCACAACTCAACAAGTGCAAATACAAACTAAAACCAGTTTCTGAACCTGGTTTTTTGCCATGCTAAGAATTTTGAAGGTGGGTCCTGGAACATGTTTTGAATTCCTTCCTCAAAATTCATGCTACCCACCAAACAGGAGATGGTATCAGGTATTGGTTAAACTGACTTAGAGGCCTGCTCCGCCTGTCAGAGATTCATTTATTCATTCAACACATAGTCGCTGAGCACCTACTATGTCCCAGGCACTATTGTGGGTACATGAGAAACAGTATGCACAAAGCACACAAATCTCCATCCTCTTAGACTTTATCTTCTGACAGGGAGGGACAGACAAAAACCAAAGTAAATTATCTGCAATATTAGAAGGTCATAAGTGTTATGGAGAACAATGAAGGGATGAGGTTTAGGGAGGGGGAAGGGGAAGATGCAATTATGTCACCTAGGTGGGAAAGACCTCACTGAAAAAGTGACATTGGAGAAAAAACTTGAAGTAGGAAGAATTGAGACATGTGGCTATCTGGGGAAGGGCCGTTCAGGATTTAGGAACAGCAAGTACAAAGGCCCTGAGGTGGAACAGTGTCTGGAGCACTCAAGGAACAGGAAGGAAACTAGAGCAGAGTGGGAGGGAGTAGTAGGAAAGGAAGTCAGAAAGATAACTGGGGGGAGGAGGAACAAGGGAGCCAGTTCATGGAGGGACTTGCAAGCTGTTATAAGGATATTGGTCTTTACTGGAAGTCTTTAAAGGATTTTAGGCAGAGGAGTAACATGATCTGACATACCTTTTCCAAGAGTCACTACGATGAGGCTAGGCTCTGTGTATGGGCAGGGTGAACAGTGAAAGGAGAGAGACCATTAATATAACTCTTGCAATAATCCAGGTGAAAGACAGTGGCCTAGACCAGGGGGGTAGCAGTAGAGACGATAAGAAGCAGGCAGTGTCTAGATATGTCTGATGGTTGAGCTGATGGAATTTGCTGCTAGCTTTGAATATGAAGTGTGTGGGGGAAGGAGTTCAATAACTTCAAGACTAGTACCCAAGCAATGCAAAGATAGAATGCCATTAACTGAGATGGCAGAACTGCAGATGGAACAGATTTGAGGGGAATAGCAGGAGTTCTGTTTGGAGCATGTTAACATCGAGATTTCTACTGCAATAGATGTCCCAGTGAAGATGCGGAAGAGGCAGCTGCATACCGGAGTCTGGAAGAGGGGGTCCCAGCTGGACACGTACCGGGAAGAAGCAGAGAGATACTAAGTGTGAGAATAGTCATTACCTGGACACAGGGAGACTCTAACCAAGAGTCCATCTATTCCTTATTAAACCCAGACTTAAAACAGACTTTAAAAAAAAAAAAAAGCTCTTTTCTAAACAACCAAATTAAATCAATTAACTGTATTGTGAGCCTTTTGTGCCAGAGATTTTGTCTTACCTTTATAAGCACAGAGCCCAGCTTATCAAGTGTTTGCTGATGAATAAATAGGTACTTCTAACTCAGTCAGAAATATCTTGGAAAGGAGTTTAAAAGAAAGCTTTTACCAATGGAGCACTGTGTGAGTCAGTAGAACAAACGATTGAGCGCCTGTTCTGGGCAGTGTGGGTGCACTCTGTGGGTGAGGAGGAACAACAACAAAGGGGCCCCCAAGGAATGTATTGACTAGTGGGAGGGAAAAGACAAATCCTCAAACGCTTACGACACAAAGAAAGGATAATAGAGCCCTAAGAGAAGTAGGAATAAAATCCAGTGGGCGATCAGGAAAGGTTTCAAGAAGGAGGCGGCGTCTGAGCCGAGCCTGGAAGGACGGGCAGAGCTTCAGGAGGAAGGAAGAGGGTGCTTGAACAGCAGGTCGTTCGTTTTCGCTGGAGCATGGTGGACGTAAAAATGTATGACAAGTCTTCGTCTTCTTTCTTGAAAATGATTTTGAGGGCCGGCCTGTCAGCTCAGTTGGTTAGAGCGCAGTGCTTATAACACCAAGGTTGTCGGTTCCATCCCCACATGGGCAATTGAGGTGCGCCCTCCACAACTAGACTGAAACAACTACTTGACTTGGAGCTGAGGGGTCCTGGAAAAACACGCTGTTCCCCAATTTTAAAAATATAGATATTATGAGTATAGAATTGAAAATGTTTTCTTTTCAGAAATGTGACTGAGATTTCCCCTTTATTGGCATGCTTTAAGCAGTTTTATTATGCTATGCCTTAGTGTCATTTTCTTCATGTTTCTTGTGTTTGGGTTTTGTTGAGCTTTTTGGAGATACAGGTTTATGGTTTTCCTTAAATTTTTGAAAGTTTTCTGCCATTGTTTTCTCAAATATTTTTCTGCCCTCCCTGTCAGCCAGAGACTCTAATTATACAAGTATTGGGCTACTTGAAGTTGTCCCACAGCTCACTGATAATCTGTTCACTTTTTAAATCTTTTTTTTTTCTCCATGTGATTCATTTTAACTAGTTTCTATTGCTATGCCTTCAACTGCGCTAATCTTTCATCTGCAATGTCTAATCTGTTCTTAGTCCAATTCAGTGTACTTTTCATCTCATTATAATTTCCATCTCTACAAATTTAAATAGTGTTTTATATGTTTCCATTTAACATATTCTGTCTTGCTTCTAGCTTCTTGAACATTATAAATACAGTTAAAACAACTGTTTTATTGTATTTGTCTACTAATTCCTTCATTTAGGTCATTTCTGGGTGCATTTCAATTGATTGATTTTTTTCTCTCATTATGGGTTGTGTTTTCCTGCTTCTTTGCAGGCCTTGTAATTTTCTGTTGTATGCTAGACATTGTGAATTTTACCTTTTGGGTGTTATTGATTAATCAGGTACCCTTTAATTACCAAAGGACGGAAACACACTGCCTTGGGTAAGTTCCACAGGGCTGACCATCCTAGAATTGACACATTCCAACCTC
>NW_017731362.1:3571772-3614857 GCF_001890085.2 Hipposideros armiger
CATTACATTTTGAATTTAGTTGCTAAATTGAGCTAGTGAGTAGACTTCAGTTAAATACTTTTATTAAAATAGTATGAGTTGATTTTTCAAAAAGCAGAATCAGCTGATCATGAGACAATATGCTGTTATAACACCAAAGTTGTCTTTATAAGAACTCCATCATTGACTCTTCACAGCCGCTCCCTGGGGTAAGTGTTGCCATGGGTCCTACTTCGTAAGGGGCTGTGGAGCTTGTGCAGGGCCCTGTGCAGTCGACTAGAAACAACAGTCATCGGCCACCCCCTGTGTGACCCAGGGTCAGAGCCTGAAGAAGGCCTGAGGCACACCTGGGGGAGGACGTGCTCCTTCGGGGACTTCGGTCATGCATTTTCAGACGTACCCAGTGTTAATAAATGTCACACTGGGCTGTTCCCCAAAGCCCTGGTCCCAGCTGTAAGTAATTTTCCTGGCGACATTGGATGAGGGCGTTTGCGGGCACCACCCCTTGCACCTGGGATTGTTGAGGAGCCTTGAGCCCAGGCCAGCCGCCTCAGCTTCTGTGACTTCCCAGCCTTTGCGTGCAAGTGGGCTGGCCAGGGCTTGTGGGTGGACTCCAAACCAACACCCATTAATTATTTTTTCATTAATTATTAACACTCATCAAGCCTTTTGTTAGAGAATCCAGGCAATGGCTGAGGCAGGGTGAGAAGGAGAGCCATGGGAGGCTGCACGCAGGCTTCAGCGCTAACAATACAGTTCAGCTCCACAGAAACGACTCAGCAAAGTAGATACCTTAGCGATAAATAGAAACCCTTCCAGCCCCCCCTTACCCCACACACACACACACACACTCTTTCTAGGGTAGGCTGGCCTCCACCCCCACTCTAATGCACTTAGCAAAGGAGGAGTTGGTGAATACCATGTTTTCGCCGTGGCATTGCATTTTCAGTGATGTTTGAGCCTCCTTTACATGTCAGCACCCCAGCCTCTGCCCAGCAGACCCAGCCCTAACCAGCCTTGGGTGCACAGCTCATGCAGGCATGAAAGGTTTGTGTTATTACCCTACAGGCCAGGGGCACATCCGTGATTTCTGGTTTTGTAGTGATGTTGATATGGCACAGGAGAAGGACAGCCATGTCTCAGGGACCATAATTGGAGAACCCTAGCCTCTGCAAGCTCCTGTTTCCTAGGGATTAGTGGAGTGTCTGTCCAAGTAAAGTTATCCTAAGCAAACGGGCACAAAGAGAAACAGGTAACCACATGCTAGATAGTCAGTTTCCATAAACAATGTTACTGCCAGTCAGAAAGGAATATCATTGATTGAGGGGCACATTTCCCACCCAGTTGAGCTAGTAATCGATCATGAAGTATTTATTGAGTAGCTACTATGTACTTGATATCATCCCAATGGTGGGAAAGGGAATGGATGAGTGAATGGGGCAAACAGAAAAAGGATGAAACTGTCCCTACCAATAAGAGGCTATCTGGTTAGAAGCCAGAATAACACACACACAAAAGTATGCCAACCATCAGCCACACAGTGACACTGCTGGGCTCAGGTGGGGGCAGTCAGTGGGAATGAGGGTCTTTGGGGAAGGCTGGGCAGGACTCAACTGGGCCCTGAGGACCCCAAGCAGGATGGCCGACACCTGCATAAGGCCCCCAGGCCATCGATGTGGGATGGCCAGGGCTTGCTCACTTGAGCTCAGAAACGCCTGGACCTTTGGGTGATCTTCCTATGGGGCTGCAAGAATGAGGTCAAGCCCCAGAATTTCACCCCCATACAAGGCAAACCCCACCTTCCTGTTGAGGTGTGCAGATTGTTGTCACCATGTCTTGGTCTCCCAGTGTGAATTCCTGACTTTCCCAGAGATGAGCTGACCCCAGCTCCAAACCCTCATGAGGGACTCCTCTAACACCTGTAGTGTAACCCTCAAGTACAAACAGCTGGGCCACCACATTCATAGCCCCATCGCTGCAGTCCAGGGAATCTCAGCCAACGGCAGGCTCCCTGAAACGGTTTCTAAAGCATCATTTGCATGCACATAATAGCAATTTTCGTAATGAAGGAGAGTCATAAAGAGTATTCAATTGTCTAAGAAAAATGGAATTTCAGTTACAAAATAGGGTTTTTTCTCTTTATTTATTTTTATTGTGAAATAAACATTTTTTTAAATTAGTTTCAGCTGTACAACACAGTGCACTAGTTATACTTTTTACCCCTCAAAGTGCAAAATAGGTTTGAAAGGTGACCTAGAATTTAAAGTGTTCCAGCTAGCAGACGGGAGCCTGCACTTGGGGACTTCAGAGTAACCATGGCAGGACACATTGTTTTAGCAATGTGCAAACCAGAGTAAGCTGGTGACATCGGGCAGGTTTGCTCTGTTTTGTTTTTGTGAATCAGTCTTGAGAGAAAAAGGTGAGAGGAAGGGAGTTCAGGAGGGCAGCCAGCCCACCACCACCGTTAGGTTTTGTGTTCAGAAGAGCAGTGGCAGCTCACCACATTCGGTGCTATTCATTCTGATGAGAAAAAAACACTTTTGCACAGAACACCTTTCATGTCTGCAAAAATAAGATTTCTTGAAACGGATGCATTTTCAACTAGTAAAAACCTAATATCCTGTTCATATTCAAAGTACACTAAAGCAAAAATTTGCATTTCAAGCTGAATTCAGAAAATTCCTTTTGCAAAGGCTGGGCAGTATGGAAAAATATATGTGGAAGAAAGACTCGGCCCTAGAAGCTGGGGGTGAGCCTGGGCCAGCTACTTCTCGTGCTTTCTCTGGACCTCAGCCGTCTCATCCCCCTTCCCCTGACTCCAGGTTTCTAGGTGTTCCTCCCCACCTCCTTCCCCGCCACCCCCTGGTAGGAACAGAGTTTAAAATTATCTGTCTACATTTTACAAATAAGTAACTAGGGCCACTCAGCGTGACAGCTGTTGTTCCCATAAAATGTGTCCTCCAAGCCAGTGTGGCTCGGTTGGGAGATTTCCCACCAGTGCTGTGGACCTTCCGATGCGGCACCCACCCCCTTCCCAACACTATCAGATTTTCACATCATAAGCCCAGGTTAGCAATTCATTGTCACCTTCTCTCAAGGCAAGAGCTCCCTGGGAACCCATTGATGTGCTTTCTGACTCGAACCCTATCTCCCCAGTGGAAAAGTTCTAGACCTGAAATTGTCACTGTAGGCAGAAAGAACAGGGCCACGGGGAGGAGGGTTGGGGCTAGGGGAAGTGAGGGACACAAAGAAAAGAGGAGATGAGATCATTCTTAAGAAAAGGTGCAGCTACAGCTAATTTTAATGGATTATAACATTATTAGCACTGTGGGCAGGGAAAAATCTCTATCCCCTCCCGTGTCACCATGACAGTTCCTACAAGGGAATCTCACCTCTCCATGGGAAGGAGTGGTCAGTGGAGACCCGACCTGGGAACGCCCGTAAAGCCATCCCTGAATATTTCACACCCTCATTGAAATATAATCCTAAATTTCTTTGTTTTTTGGAGCAGTTGCCCTTTTTCCTGGGCCTGTCCACTTCCGCATTTTGGGAGTGTATTCTTTCTTTTTATAAATAAATCCTCTGCTTGTTTGGCTAATCCAGGCTTTGTTTGCCTGGATTAATATTTTGGTACATCCTGGAATTCCTCCTCATGATGTTTACCAAGAACTCCCAGTTTCTCCTGCAACAGAACCAGGTGCATTTCTCTTCAGTGATACAAAAAAAAAAAAGAGAGAGAGAGAGAGCAAGTTTTCCTGCTCACAAAATGCTTCATTCTTTGGGGAGTGGAGACAGGTAATAAATGTGTATACAGGCATGACAATATTGGATAATGATAAGTGTCACAGAGACAAAAAGCCAGGTGAGGTGATGGGGTTCCTTTTAGTTGGGGAGTCAGGGAAAGCCTTCCTCACAAGGTGACAACCTCAATGAAGATGTAGGCACAACATACGAGGCCCGGTAAAGACCCTTCTATGATGATGGCCATTGTGACTGGAGCAGAGGACAGGGGAGAGATGGCCTCGAGGCAGGGACACCTCCTGAATGCACTGCCAGACAGTCCCAGGACAATGGGATCTCAGGCTTCTTTCAGCTTCACCATTGCAAATCTTAAATCAAGATTTAGGAAGCCCTCTATGCCAAATGTGACCCCTTAATTTGATGGTCTAGATTTTGTGACTTTCAGTTTTGGATTTTCTTATTTTCATCCAAATTCTTTTTTTTTTTTTTAAGATTTTTTTATTGGGGAATTGGGGGAAGGGGAACAGACAAGTTGCTGTCCTTTTGTTCTTCCGTCTAGTTGTGGAGGAAGTTGCTTCACTGGCCCAAGTTGGCACCATCATTATGCTCTTCCCGGGTGAGGCAGATCAGTCACCGGCTTTTGGACGGCCGCTCACGCTGGCTGCTGGCTGCTCACGCTGGCTGCTGGCTACACACGGTAGCCCACGGCAACCCACTGCCACAGGGGCTGCCGCCTACGCCGTCGCCGGTGACTCATGGCAGCCCAGCTCCAGGTTGAGCTGTTGTTCAGCATCTTAGCTGTAGAGGGCAGTGTCACTGGCCCTCATATGTGGGCTCCGAACCGGGGCCCTCTGGTGTCCCAAGCCAGCTCTTAACCAATGCGCCACTCGGCCGGCCCTTTTCATCCAAATTCTTAATATTACCAGGAAAAAAAAAATGTTTCTGACTTCCTTGTGGCCATACCTTTTCATACCTTATGTTTCACCTTGATGCAATCTTACACAGCCCAAGTTTGTTAAAAGAATATTCCTGTGTGAAGAGTAACACAATTTACTGGTAAATATCTACGTTCACATTTAGCATATAAATGAAACTTCTCCTTCATCTTCTTTTTTTTTCTAACAGAATCTGGGCTTACCCCAGACCAGTGATGAGTATAAAAGAGAAAGGCTAATTTTCCCTATTGTTGTTTCAAAGTACTCCTGCTGTGATGCCCCAGGCAACAAATGAAGCATTGTAAAGTCCTTAATGGTTCTCTCAATGGGCAATTATACATTTTTTACACAATAAATTTGTCAGTAATGCAGCTGATTGCATTCATTTATGAAAATGACTAAAAACAGTGAATCGAAAATTTTTTCTGTCTGGTTGTTAAGGTAATCATCAGAGACATAATAAAAAGTGTAGTAGGCCTGGAATCAGAAAACCTGGAGTTGAGCCCAGCTCATCTATGAGCCGGCAATGTGACCTTGAGGAAATGATGCCACCTCTCTAAGCCCCTATGTTCTTACCTATGTAAACGGGAGAATATAATAATATTTCCCAATATACTTCAGCCCAGAGAGCTGTTGGAGCAGGGACGGAAGGGTGTGTTATGGGAAAGAGCACCTGGGACGTTCTCAGGCATTGTAAGTTTCCAGTTTTTAAGGTGGGGGTGGTATATACATGTTTGTTTTAATATTCATCTTTAAATTGTTCATATACATTTTATATATTTGGGAGATATACGATATATTTCACAATAAATTTCTGAAGCAGTCAGTCAATACTTGTTGACAGACTTAACAAAAAGTAAATATCGTATTAGTTTTCCTCTGGACCTCCTAGCAAACAGAATAAACCTAGATAGAAGACAAAACAAGTATTCCCCTCAAATCAAAACATGCTCTTTTTAAAAAGAGTTTAATTGAAAGAGTAATCAGTGAAACAAATAAAACAAAAGGGCATATCATGCTCAGTGCTAATCCATCCCACCTGGCCCTCCGCTCCTCCTCACTTGAAGTTTTCTTAGATTTCTCTCCAGAAATAGTCTAGAAAACTAAAGGCAAAGAAAGAATCTTGAAAGTGGCAAGAGAGACGCATATAGAAGTATTTGTGTGTTCACCACTTCTTTACATAAATGGAAGTATGTTATACATGCTGCTCTGTACTTTGCATTTTTTCATTTATCTTGGAGATCTTTCAATATCAGCCTTATGGTTAAAAAAAATTTTTTTCACAGTATTTCCTCATATGGCTATGCTACACTTTATTTAAGCAGACCTCACTGATAAATATTTAGGTTGTTTCCAGTTTCTGCTCTTGCCCACATTTCTGCAACAACCATCTTTATGCTTATATATATATATATATATATACCTCACACATATATGAGTGCATCTGTAGAACAAAACCCAAAATGTAATTGATGAATCAAAAGGTAGATCCATTTAAATTTTAGTAGAGATTGCCAAAATGCCCTCCAAAGAGACAGTATACTTCCATCAACAGAATGCAAGAGTGCCGCTTTAAACATGACATCCTAGTGATATATGCTGTTAGTCTTTTTATTTACCTATTTATCAAACCTAAAGGTAAAACGAGTATTTTATCATTTGGACTTATTTCTTTAACTCAAAGTGAAGTTGAGGCACTCTTTTCTTTCTCTGAATTTCCTGTTTGGGTCCATTGACCATTTTTCTTTTGGTTTTTTTGTTCCTTTATTTATGGCTTCGTAACAGCTCTTTATATACAAGCCCTTTGCAATTATTCTCTAGGTTTGTGTTTCTTCTTTGTTATTGCTTGAATTTTACCTCTTGCAGAAATCTTTAATTATTGCATAGTCAAATGTATCACATTCTACCTACATATATATCAGGAGTGCCAAAAAATGTATACACGTGGACACTTTGGTCAACTTTGGTCACTCAAGCAATAGTTTGCTGTAATCAGAAGTGTCTGGACGCTGATGGTAACCACTTTGAGCACCTCTTGTAAGTGCAGATGTCAAACATGACTTGTATTCATCTTTTGTTATCAGTATATATTGAGTATTACAATTTTAATACAGTTTTCCTTTCTTAAATGGTGTATACATTATTTTTGGCACCTTCTGTATAGTATGAGGGTTGTTTCCTTAGAAAGTCTTTCTTACTCTGATACCATTATAAATATTTTCCTCCAGTATTTTTTTTTTAATTTTATTGGGGAGCCATGGTCACTGGTTACACTTTGCTTTCATGCTACAATGGCATAGTTGAGTCTTTTAGGGAGGGCGCAGCTCACAGTGGCCCATGCAGGGATCAAACTGGCAACCTTGGTGTTATCAGCACCACACTCTAACCAACTGAGCAAACCAGTCACCCTTGTCCTCCAGTACTTTTACTAGTTTGTTTTTCACTTTTCAATTTTGATCAATATCGTTTAATTAACTTATTTAGTGTAAGGAGTGAAATAAGGGTTCAACATTTTGTTTTCACCCCAGATGTCTATCCAGTTGTGTCAACTCTATTTTTTAACTAATTTGTTTTCTCCCCACAGTTTTGAAATGCCACATTATTTGGGTCTAAAAATTGCTGTATCTAGAAATTAAAAATTCTTGGATGGTAAATTGATAAATTAACTAAGTCCTTCCTGGCAAATTCATGGGACCATCAAAACAATAGAATAAATAGTGTGCTTATCATGTGTTGGTTCCTATTCTAAGTGTGTTGCTCGTATCTGCTCATTTAATCCATATGGCCATTCTATAAGGTAGATGCTATATGAGCTTTACTTACAGACAAGGACACTAAAGCACAGAGAAGTTAAGTAACTTGCCCAAGGTCACACTGCCTGTGAATGGCAAAGTCATGATTTGAACACAGATAGTTTGACTTTAGAATCCATGCTTCTATCCAACACTCTGCTGCCTCCATAAAATAGAAAACATGTTTGTGTGTGCTTCCTACATGCTAGGCACTGTTCTAGGAACTTCACATAGAATAATTTCACTCAGTCTTCACAACAATCCTAAGAAGTAAGCACTACTACTGTCTCCATTTTATGGACGAGCAGACAGAAGCAGAGTAAAACTGGAGGACAGAAAGGGGGGGAGGGGTGGTGTGAGATGAGTCCAGAGGAGGAGGACTTTTGCTTTATCTTTAGAGCAGCAAGGAATCACAAAAGTGTTTGAATCGGGGATGACCCGATCAGATTTGGTTTTTGTGAAGCTCGTTAGGAGCAGCATGGAGAATGGAAGGGGGAAAGGGCTGCGCAGTGGGTGTGGGGGAACCAGATATCAGACTAAGACCACGTTGCAGTGGCCCCCACCACATGACAGTGTCCACATGGCATGAGGATTACTACCCTCGGGGGCCAGGGACAGAGCCCAACACGGGTGTTTATGTTATTTACATTTTCAGAGAAAACCAGTGTCAAGAGGTCACCGCACCCCTGCTCGCCCAGCCAATGAGTGCTAATTCCCACCGCTCCTACCGACCCTCTTCACTCAGGCTCACAGATTGAACCCGCCAGATACTGGGGTGGGGGAGTGGAGCGGGGGCCTCATTACAGACTTGAAAGTTGAATTTGGCAATTCCCTCACCATCCTCTGTCTTTTCCCAATTTGATAGAAATCAAGGAGATTCTATTGATAATGTTGATAGATGAGCTTCTGATATTAAATATCTTTCGATCTTTTAAGGGTTTCCCTTCTGTTTTTGGTGAACTTTTCCTTGGACTTCTGCATATTCTTCTGAAGTTACTTCATGAATTTTCAGAATTGCTATCTTCTTGTCTGAATAAAGGGCAAGTTCAGGGCCCACTGCCGGCCGTGCTACTATTAACCACCCTCTCTCCCTGCAGATCCGAGTGATGCTGGACCTGTGCAACAGCACCAAGGGGATTTGCCTGACAGGTAGGCTGGCCGTGCAGCTGGCCAAGAGCTGCTCACAAGGAGAACATGTGTGCTAGGCCAAGGGCCGGGGCAGAAGGAACACCCAGCAACACTTCAGGTTATAAAAATACATGTTGGTTTACTTTTACCAGATGTTTTTAATGGGTTGAAAATCAATTGTCATATAAATATAAAAATGCTAATAATAATATTATTTTTGGTATTGCCATAGAAATATAGCATGGAAAATAAATAGGTGTTGGGTAATGGGAAACGTGTAGTACCTTGAACTGCTGCCATAGATGTTTTCCCTATTCCCATTAGTTTTTAAAAGGGAAAGACCTTGCTAAGTGACAGAGTTCTTTTTACCAGAGAATAGTGTTTTTTTTACCAGAAGTAATTGTTTGCCTATATCATATATATATATATATATATATATATATATATATATATATATAGCATGAATGGGAAGCCCTAGAAGCAAACCGCTGAGTTGTCCAAGAAGACACTGTTTCATTAGGAGCGCTCTGTGTGGTGCCTACTACGTGCGAAGTGGGACTGGCTGTTGGTCCCATGCTGCCCCCTGTACTCAATGAATCAAGAACAAATACAAGAGGGAGGGAATCCAGTTCAAGGCACATCAGCCTTGGGACAAGGAATGGCTAGTATATAGGGCAGGGGAGGAGAGGAGTGGTTTCAAAGTGATTGTCTGCCCCTGAGTCTGACAGTCCTTCATCTCGCCTGAGGGGAAGGGCGCCTGCCTCCTGCCTCCAGAAGCTGGGGACAAGGAAAAGTATAGACCTTGGAGCCCTGTTCGTGTGTGTGTGCCCTTCTCCCCCAGGATGGACCTACAGAGCCTGATTTCAGATGCTGCACTTTCTGCCTCTGAAGGGGGTATAGCATTCCGAGGAAACAGGGAGAAATTCTTTTTGCTTTAAACGTCTAGTATGGGGTAAATGCACAGCTCTCGTGGACTTTAAAAGATATGCAAAGACGTAGCCATCTGCAGCATTGTTGGGCCACCTCAGTCTGTGGCCCCAGGCTCCAGGAAGGTCCTGTTCACATCCCACCTGCACCCAGGGCTACACTGGTGTAGGCTGAGAACCCCTGCGTGGGGTGTATCAATTAGTAAGAAGCCTCACCCTTTTCTGCAGTATTCTCCCCAGTACCTCACAGTACTGCCTGCAGTGGGTGCTTAATGGGAGTGTGTCGAATGACTAAACCTGGGGTTTGAATAAGTGATTAAATGGGGAGTGGGGGTGGGCTGGTAAGAAAGAAACTTCCCCAAGTCCAAGTCTGCCTCTCCTTCACTTAGTTTGGCCTCAGAGAGAAAAGCTGTAATCCTGTGGCTTCTGGGTAAATACTAATTGAATTACTTAAGTCACATTTCAGTCCTTACAGAAAATTAAATATCTTTAGAACAGCTTGGTCCTTTATTCTGAAACTCTTGTAGCTTAAGCACCTTTCTTCCATCTCGGGAAGCCCCTTTTCAGAGTTCTTGCATGTAACAATAATAAGTGCTAGAGAAATGCTCAGGTGGATAGAATTACAGGCACAAAAGCCCCGTTGAGAGGCCCAGGAAAAGCCTCTTCCTTTTTGATGTTTATAGTGATAGAAGGAGAGCCAGACTGCTCAGTGAATGGAGGATGGAGCTATTGAGACCACTTAGGGGAGATTGACAGGGGCTAGGGGATCGAATCCACACTGGAAACGGGTTGAGGAGGGTATTCTTTGACACCTGAAAATGGTTTTCAAAAGCCAGTACCTTCTCCTGTCATGCCAGCTTGAAATCGGGCCTCCTTTCACACAGAAAGTTCTTCCATTAAAACTTTGGTGTGAAAAGGACAAATTACAAAGTGAGGTGGTACCTTGGGATAGGCCAAGCTGTGCGGATTGGGGGTGAGGAGGTGACAGCACCCAGGACTGAATCGGCAACGTCAGGAGGAGGGGAGAGAGCCTTGGTCCAGAGCCCCATGAAGACGCCCGCAGGAAAGGTTGCCAGGGCAGACCCTGGGCATGGGGCCTGAGAACAAGGTCTAGCTTTTTACATTAGATTCATCTTTGAAAAAGCAGGCGCTTGTGACTCGAGGCTAGTCCAGCTGTGGCCATAAGACCCCATTCCTGTTCCTTTTCCTGGACCTAGCTGTGGTTGCTATGGAGACAAGGATAGATGCTGTGTAGTTCTGTATAGCCTGTGACATCTCAAATGAAGATGAGAGCAATTCACCAGCTAGAGTAGTTAGGGGCTTTTGCTGGTGCAGGGTTTATCAAACAGCATAGGCTTTTGTGTAGGCATCTTACCTCTGAGCCCACATTGCCTTAGAAACCCCAGGACATCTTCTGGGCGAGCAGGTATCTTGAAGAAGGCAGGTTATTGAATTATCCTTCACTTCTAGTGGCTTCCACATCTGGACTTGTTGGAAAATCTCTAAACCGTAACATTGCTGAACTGATTGTCGGGACCGAGGTGCTTTAAATAGACAGTGCCCATTCTCCTTGCAGCCAAGTGACTCCAACCTGGTGATGGCACATATCACTACTCCTTATCCTTTACCCAGGCAGACATCAATAATGCATCACAATTGCTGCTGAGCGTGACCTCATGTCATTCTTTTCTGTTGCTCCATAAAGCTGTATTAATTGATTAGAATTAGCACTTGAAATAAAACCTATTTGTCATCCCTACTCTAATTTTTTAAGGTTACCATGGGCCATAATTCAAAGTTGAAATGCACCACATAAATGGAATTGGACCAAAGCTGCAGTTTAATGGGGGCGTATGAGGAAAGATGCCTTTTCAAGTCAGGTATCCTGGATAGCTGCAGTGGGTGTACCAGCAATCATAGGATGGGAACTGAGGCCTCAGAGCTGTAGCCAGTGCAACCTTTGGTAAACAAATGGACAGGCCCTTCTCAGCTAATGCATCTGATCGTGTTCACTCAACTAGCCTCCCCAAGCAAACTAGCTGGTGGTCTTAGTGTTGGTAGATTCCAACTCTAAGTGTGAGAGCTTGGGCCCTCTCGGGCCATCCCTTAAGGAGAGCCACACATGGCTGACTCCCAGGGTGAAGGGGAGGCCACCACCCCTCTGGCCGGGGCTCCTGTCTGGCCCTGAAGCTGCGGCGGCATGAGCCTGAGTCCCAGGAAGTCCTCGCTGGGGCGAGAGCGGGAGAGACTCAGGACTCCAGACCTCAGACCTCAGGAGTGCTTCAGGCGTGAGTGTATCAGGTTTATGAATTTGGGCCTTTCACTAGCTCTTCCTAAAGCAGTAGAACCAGACTTCGCTTTCTGAAATGTTTCTATTTGAGGGTTTTTGGCTTTTTTTTCCTCCATCAGCAAGACTTTGGGAAATGTGTAACCACTTCCTCTGTGGTCATTGCTATGTGAAGCAGGTGCCTTGGGTCATGTAACACTTGTTTTGACACTGTTCCAGGGACAGCAGGATAGCATTCAGGCCCCAGTGGGGCGGAACCAGGAACTGGAAAGCCACCGAGAACCCACCCAGCTCCTCGCTCACTCTCTCAGTCTATCTGGCTTTCTCGCGATACCCAGACTCTCGTCTCTGCTTCTCTCTACTTCATTCTCTTCTCTCTGCAGACTGACTTTTTTTTTTTTTTTTACTGTGCATGGCCATCCAAAGCCTCTCGTTTACATGACTAGGAGCATTGTGGATCAATTTTGGATCTCAAGGAGAAGAAGAACCTAAGTGGCTCAATGATTATCAAGCATCTAGCCAATTCTAATCGACTCTGGCTCGGAGTGTGGGATAGGGACAGTCAGAGCCGGCTACATCATTTGCAGGGCCCAGTGCAAAATGAAAGGCAGGGGCCCTTAAAAAGCAGGGTTTTCCTTCTTTCCTCCTTTCTTTCATGGTCTCACTCTCAACCTGTTATGGAGGCACTTTTTGTTTGCTATTTAATGCCAGACTCCCTGAGGCATGGGATACGCACCGAGTGAGTACAGACCCTCACAGGTACAGGGGGCCCCACCCTGTGACTCAGGCATGCTGGGCACACACCCAACCCTGGCGTTCCCTGCACTCATGCTCAGGCCCCCACCAGAGTGGAAGGGTGGCAGCCGTCGAATGGGGCGGGGAGTCTGGAGAACACTCCCTATCGGGGGGCAGGGGAGCACCCAGAAAACCTGTCCAGGGGAGGCAGGGGAAAGCAGCAGCACATACGGACCAAGGCTCCACGTCCCTGGAACATGTCTCGTCATCCCATCGGACTTCCTTTACAAAACACAAAGTCAAAGATAAAATTATGAAGCGTTTCTAGCCGGCAACCACAGAGCATTAAACCTAAGCAGAGGGTCCCCTTCTGCATGTGGGGAGCTGGAGGCAGGCTCAGGAAATCAGCCTTTCGTGCAGCATTGACAGGAATGTTGCTGTCTACAGGTATTCCCAGAGGGCCTGTGAGGCAGAAGCGGGGAAGGGTCAGGAGTTTTCTAAACGCCCAGTTGGCACATATAAATAATGTGACGTTTAACATTATGATAATACTGTATATCTGAGCTTCTTCCAGGTATAAGGAGCCTTTGGGCAGCTCAGTTGGAATCCTGAGAGGACAGTGGGACAGGCTTGTCATTGCTGTAGCACTCTGCTTCTGAGCTCTTTGGAACTGTCTGTCATCATTTCTCTTTTGAACTTCTCTTCTCCATTAGCTTCAGGGCAGGGGACCTACTGGATTCCCTCGTGTGTCTTTGGATCACTCTCTCTCTCTTTCCTGGTGCCTCTTCTATCACCTGCCTCTCCCCAGATGGGGTGTGTCCCCTTCTCTCTCTGTCCCAAAATTTGTCTGGTCCAGACATTTTACTTTTGCCTCAAAACTAATAGCTCTCAACCTTTCTAGGATCAGAGACCCCTTTAAGGATTTGCTAATAGTGATTGATACTTTTCCCAGAAAATTTTCACATCAGATGTGACGGGGGAGGGGGACCCAGGACCATCTACATCCCAATCACCTGTCATGCTTGGTAAAAATGCAGGCTCCTGGGCCTCTAAATCCAAACTTAACTAGACTCTCCAAATGGGGCCCAGGTAGCTGCATTTTAAAAAGCATTCCAGGGCCGGCTGAGTGACTCAGTTGGTTAAGAACTCACTCAAGAGTGTGAGCTCTGTGCAACAGTGGTTCAATTCCCAGCCCGAGCTGAGCAGCCGCTGAGCTGCCAACAGGTAGCAGGATGGCTCAGCTTAAAAAAAAAAAAAAAAGTGTGTTGATAAAAAGCATTCTGGGTGATTCTATGGACTCAAATAACTAACAGCTGTAGCCATAGTGTTAGTGGCTCTTTGTCAGGAAACCCTAATTTAAGCACTTCACCATAGTGACACCGTTGGCCATGGCTAGTGGGTCCTAAATAGATAGCTCCATCCAGGACCTCTCTCCAATTGTCCCACTACATGGAAATGGTTATTGAACTGTTCTGGGAACTTTTGAAACCTATTATATACAGTTGATTCTTGCTTGTTCATCTTTTTTCCTACCAATCTGCACTTCTGAATTTGGCTCCATCTGGAGTCAGGGATGATGATTGATTCCTTTGGACCTCTGTCAACTATCCACATCACTCCCTTACCAGTGTGTATGTGTGTGCCATCTGGTGGTCAAGTCATATGGCCACAGGCTACACGGACCCTAGAAAATATGCCATTTTCAGCAAATCATTTTTGCTCCAAGTAGAGCTATAAGTATCGAAAGCATACCTTCAAATACACGTATTCTTCCAAGAGTCCTCATGTCTGTAAAATAGCCTCTCTCCATAAATACCCTAGGTTCCCAGCCATCTGAGAGGACTTCTTTGTCTCTTAACCAGTCAGACATGTTGCCCTGTTCATTCTTGTGCTGAAATACCTCTTGAATTTCTAGTTTTCTCTACAACCCTACAGTGACCAACCATATTTAGCCATAATCTTCTCACTAATTTTAACTGCAAAGACCCTCTGGGTATCTTCTCCCCACCCCCTCATTTTCATCTCTCTCTTTCTCACACCTAATTCCCTAGTTCTCTTCAACGTCTATCTACAGAGATCTCGAATGCACACTAATCTCACGGTGTCAGCCCCTTGCTTAAATATCTACTGTAGCTCCCTATTGCCTCACAAATACCGTCCATACCTCTCTGCTTGGTATTCAAGTGCAGCCGCCCACATCCGCCCCACCATGGACTTTCTCAGCTTCATCCTTGCACGTGCCAGCTTGGAGGGTCTTCTTCCTTTCTTGCCCTGAATCGTGCAAGTTCCCACCTCCTGCTGGTCGCCTGCATGGATGTCCAGCTCTCCCTCACCCCTGCAGCCATCTCAGGCCCATTGCTTCCTTAGTGCCCCAGCTTAAATCTGGAGGCCCCCTCAAACTGCCTCAGTACCCCTTTGGGGGGTGCGGTGCTTCTCCGTAGCTCCCTCACATTTCATTGTGATTTCAAAGTGTCTGCCTTCCCTAGGTAGGTTGTGAACACAACAGACACAGCGACCAAGATTTCTGCTTCTTGGTATATTTTGGTGCACATGGCAAGTGCTTAGTAAATGATACTTTTTTGAAAGGCCATAAGCTTGGACTTAGGGCAAGACTTTTCCATTGCAATATTGGTAATCATCATATGTGGTCTGGGGAAACAAAAGGTCCTCATCTGCTCATGTTACAACCTCATTAGTTTGTGTTCTCAGATAGAATAATTGATCATAAGACTCCTATTTGTGGAAGCAAACCTTTTTGTTAGATTATGTGTAAATGATTCATCTGAACCCCTTAGATTTTCTGGGTGATTACACACTAAGGAAGGTATCTATTACCTGATCTGGGTCCTCAGTTTTTCTCAGGCTATTTCATGCAACACAATAGAGACCCGGAGAACCAGCTTCTGCCCTTGGCTTCCTAGAGGACAAAGCTGGCTGGATGAAAACACTTGGGACGGCTCTCATGACAGCCAGACCTCAGCCTTGTAATGACAGCACTATCATTTGCTGACATTTACCTGTGTCAGGGTTGCACTAGCTCACTTGCACTGTTACCCAACCTCATTTAATTAGGTTGATTGCTTGAGAGATGACTGATTTCTGAATCTATGATGAAGCCAGCTCAGAAATTATTTTTGGTCCATTGAAACTTAAACAGAAGTGGTTTTGACTGGCAAGTTGGTCTGTGTTGAATTGCTTTGAAGAACATTTGGGCAAATATACTGAGTGCTAAGTAAAAGCCATAGGGTGGTTCCTCGGTGCCAGTGGGTGATTAGTACATTTTAAGAGGGGGAAGGTGCTCTTTGTTTCGTGGGTGTGGAGCTGGCTTTGGTTTCTTCCACCCATGGTTTATCATCTAAATTTCTTTTTCTATTGTAGGACCACCTGGCCTGCCAGGTAAGAGCCCATGGATTTTTCTACTTCATGGGGTTGGGGGGATTATATGGGAAGGACTGAGGTGGGGAAGGGGGGAGAATTAGAGGAAACCCTGAGTATGACTGTGTTCCCTCCTTTTCTCTACCCTGTGCATGAGCTCTCTTGTCCCCGCTCACGTGAGAACCTGCCATCACCGTTCCCCACCTGTCACTGCTTCAGGCAGGGGCAGCGAAGGTAGAGAAGGAAGGGAAGAAGCAGGAAAGGATCTGGAAAAGGCATCGATGCCTGCCTTGTTTCACTGGCTAGAGGGAATGGCCTTAACTTCAATGAAGAGATTTTTTTTTCTTTTTTTAATGTTCCTGTTCCCCGTGTTTTGATGCAGGACCTCCAGGAATTGGTGGGTTACCAGGACACAATGGATCAGATGGACCGCCTGGTCCCCAGGGCCCAAAAGGCGAAAAAGGAGCAAATGGGAAAAGAGGAAAAATGGGTATTTTATCAGCTCTTTAATTACTTTCCTTGTTGCTTGTCTCTGTTACAGCATTTGGAATGGGCCACAGTGTGTGCAGTGGGGATCAAGGGTTGCATTTCTGCCTGCAAGGCTGGTTCAGCTCTTGCCTGGAAGCTGCTGTGTTCTGGGGGACTAAGGGCATTGTTTTTGGTCCAACCCTGACGACAGTTTATCTCCATCTGAAGAAGCATTGTCCCTGGGAACTGACTTCCATTCTCTTGCTCGCTCTGAGGCAGGCAGACAGAAGGGGCAGGAGCGGCAGCCGTGGGGAGGGGCACTCCATGGGCCGTGTGACGGCTGCATGTGCAATGCCCCACGTTCTTTGGAGGGTCAGTTCCTGCCTTGCCTTTTCACTGCCTCCTCCTGCCCGGAAAATCTTTGTGTTTGATTAAAAAGCAGTTGACTATGTCAGCTCCTGGGTTTCCCTGAGTAGAGGAATAGCTGAAATGATTTGAGAAGAACGGCACTCAGGTTGTAGGGTCCCCGCTGTACAGACTCCTGTCCAGGGTTCACAGGATGATTACAAAGATGTGGCTGGCATCTCCAAGGGGCTTCCTCTGCCCTGCTGTGAGTAGCCGCACTGCCACCACCCTAGCAAAGGCCCAGAAGCACCAAGGTGTCAGATGTGTCCAGGGGGCACTGAGAAGCCAGGGCTTAAGCAGGGTCTGGCAGGAGGCTGAGGGACAGGCAGGGGCGAGTTATGAAGGCCTCTGAGCACCAATCCTGAGTCATGGAGAAGGCCTGAGCAGACTCGCCGAAAAAAGCTGGCACATGGCATGGAGGAAGCTCAAGTGCAGGGGGTAGAGCCTGCTCATGAGGCTTCTAGGAAGGCCTGGCTCTCGGCCACTGTGGAGCATGGAGGTTCCACCACACCCTCTTGTTTATTTTCAACCGCTTGGCTCTGCTACCCCAACTCACTTGAGCAGGCTCTGGTCTAGGAGGTACAGGAAATTCTTCCAGACAGCACAGTAACTCCTTTCAGCATCTCTGCTCTTATTCCCACAAGCAATTGAACTGAGAGCCAGGGAAGAGGGAGAGAATTATTCAGGGGCTCTGCCACTTGGCAAAATCTACATACTCATGTTCCCAGGGGGCAGCCTCTGTGAAAATGGGCAGCATGGTCCAAGTCAGCTCAGTCCTCAGAAGACCAGCAATTATAGCCAGAATTACAGAGAAGTAATGGATTGTTACATGTCCAATAATGATTATAATTATAAATGAATATCAGCATCGAATAATGATGACTTGTCCGTGTGCAGACACTTGGTTTATCCCAGGAAGCCCCCAGAAATGTGACCCAGTCCTGAGAATTCATCATGGGTATTACGAATATTATGAGGGGCAACTGTGAGGGGAAGGGAGCCACCATGCTAGCACAGGAAGTGGGGTAGGTGGGAAAGGGGTGGTTTTCAAAAGGGGTTGAAACAGATCACTGGCTTTGCAGACATGTGCTTAGCATGCATCCCATAGCCCAGTGAGAGCAGAAAAGGAAAAGTTTATTCATTTAGGTAACACGTATTTATGTGGCAGGTACTATTCTAGATGCTGGAGATCCAGAAATGAAAAAGCTGACGAAATCCCTGCCTTCATAAAGCTTACATTCTAGTCTGGGCACATGGACAATAAACACGATAAATAAGTAGAATATATAATCTGTTACACGGTGGTAAATTCCAAAGAGAGAAAATAGAGTGTTTGAAGGGGGGGTGGTGACTGTAGAGTTGGAAGCCAGGGAAGTCCCCTTGAGAAAGGACCTTTGAACAAAATACCTGGAGAAGGGGAAAGAGGGGGTTCTGGGGGTTCTGGAAGAGAGGGGTCCAGCAGAGCATGGGGGTCCAGCATGCTCGCAGAGCCCGAGGAAGCCAGGGCGGCTGGACAGAGAGGCTGAGAGGGCAATGTGCTCACGTTAAGACCATGGAGGAAAGAAGGCCAAATCAGGTTGGCCCCGGGTATTTGAGGAACTGTGGTTTGTCCTCAGAGCAAGATGGGGAAGGTTTGCAGCAGAGCAGAGAACTGCCATGTCACAGGGGTCGCCCTGGCAGCTGTGCCGAGGGAGGCTGCAGGAGGGAAGGGGGAAGGCTTGGAGCAGGAGACAGCAGTGGATGGGGGAGAAGGTGCCGGCTTTGTTCATCCATGGAGGTTGACCAAGTCCTTCGTTTCCTGGAGATTCCATAGGAACTGCAGCAAAGGCACAGACCCTCTTCTGCAGCAGTCTCCTGGGGAGAGAGGCCTCCTGGAGTTGGCAATGTAGAACAAGAAACTCCCACTAAGGTGGAGGTTAGAACCTGAGTCACCAAGGGCCCAGCACGGTTTCCTTGTCCTAGGCCCCGGGAAAGGGAGACTAACCACTCTTCTATAATAGATGTATAAAGACAAAGGCTATTTGAAGAGCCTGGCTGTGTGGAACAAGATTTTTTAAAGCCTTGACCATCCGTGGGCCTGCTCAGACTCCAGAGCAAGGGCTGGGCTGTCCCCGGTCACCCTGCTAAGGGCCCCAGGCGCTGTGCTTTCCCTCCCTCCCTGAGCCCTAGGATGAAGCCCATCCTACCCAGCACTTCGCCTTCTTGCAGAGGAATCTGAGAGCAGTGATAAGCCGCTGAGGGGTTTCAAGTAGGAGAGAGTGACATGATCAGCTCTGCCTTCCAGAAGCACCACTGCAGGTGCTGCATGAGAACACATTGGAAAAAAACACACAAGACGAGCAAGAGAGGAGGCAGGGAGACAGTTCAGAAGCTTCTCAAAGTGCAGGCAGAAGCGAAGGCTGGTGGGGATGTGGAGAGACCAACCGATGGAGTTGAGTGATATTTGGTGAAATCAGCAGCCCCTGGTGGTGGGTGGATATACAGAGGAAGAGGGAGGGAGGCACTGAGGCTAGCTCATGTCTCTGCCCTGCTTGACTGCTCCTCCCTGAGGTGGGAGCCCTGTACTGACTCAGGTTCAGGGAGACTGTCAGGAGCTTAGCATGGGATGTGCTGAGATTGAGATGTCCAGGGGGGAGATGTCAGGGGGCCTTGGGATGCAGGTCTGAAGTCAGAGGAGACCCTGGGGCTAGAGGTCTACATCGGGGAGTATCAAGGCCATGGGCATGTGGGCATGGGTGCGTGCACTTAGAGAGGGAGCTAACAGGCGAGGAGAGCCTGGATCCAGCCCTGAGAAGCAACAGCATCTAGTGACCAAGTAGAAGAGGGGGAGCCCAGAAAGGAGGCTGAAGATGGGACTGAGTGGAAGAGGGTGGGAACGTTCATCAGCAAATATTTATTGGGAAGGTTCAAAGTGCGAGTGGGGAAACAAAACAGATGCAGCCCCTATTCTGGAACTTTCCACCCTTGGTAGGAAGGCAGGCATTAACAGTCAAAAATCTAATACATCTGTAATCATAATGTGAGATACATGTTTGAAGGAAAGAGCAGAGTGCTATGAGATACAGGACAGAGAGAGAGGGTCAGGAGGTCATGTCTGAGGTCAGACTTGAAGGATGAAAGTGAGGGAGGGAGTGGCCCAGGTGGAGTGCAGGACACCTGCCAAGGCCCTGGCAGTGCGGCTGAGGGGAAAGAGGGCACGCAGCGAGGTGAGGCTGGAGGCAGGGGCCAGGCCCTTCCACAGCCTTCAGATTAATGGTCTGGGTCTCACTGTCAGCTCCCAGGAAGGCACTGTAGGGTCTCACGCAGAGATGTGACCTACTGGGCCAGGGTGGTGACTGTAGAGAAGGAAGGCTGTTATTTCAGCTGAGAGGTCAAGGATCATTAGTGGTTTGTCAGGCGGGGGTGGGAAAGGGGAGGCATGGGAGTGCACTCCAGAAAGAGGGAATGTCAAGTGTTGTTTCCAAAAATATGTACTCAATAACTGCTTATTCTGATTTGAAGACTGCCTTATACTGCACAGCAAGTAATACTGCCAGCAAAAGCTGCCCTTTCCTGTGCAGATAATGAACAAATAGGACCCTGGATAGAGGATAGATTTTGCAGTAGAGCTAAGTATAAAGGCTAAGAGAGAGAAGTATGATCGACACCTTAGAAATAAGTAGAGGGGAGGTGAGGAGGGCATTGCAGGGGGAGAACAGAAAGGACCGGCTTGGAGGATCTGTTAGTGAGGTTTCCCCTGGGTATAAATGGGGACCCAGGCTAGATTGGGGTGGGGCCAGGGGCTTTAGCTCCATGTTTGCAGGAGGCAGCTGGCAGTCACTGTGGGCTCTTGAGAAGACTAACCTGATGAAATCAACCTAACAATTGTTTCCAAGAGATTGAAGTATCAAAGATAAAACCCTCAGTTTCTGGCTCTGGGAATGCTAAGAATGATGGAGGAATAGCATAAAGCCAGAGCCTGAGGACTGGATTGCATCCTGGCTCTTCCGCTTACTGGCTGTGTGCCCTTGGACAAGTTACTTAATCACTCTGTGCCACAGTTTCCTCATCTGTATAATGGGGACAATAATAGTATCAACCTCGCAGCATTGTTAGGAAGATTAAATGAGCCCATATATATATATATATATATATATATATTATAATCACAAAATAAGGTGAAAGTTTAAATTTTAAAAACTGTATTACAGTAAAAGACACATTGCCATTAATGCCCCTGAAAATACTCCCCCTCACTTTAAACACACTTATCCTGTCGTTCTTGTCACTTTCTGAAGCAGTTCTGGAAGTTCTCTTTCATGAGTGTCTTGCCACTTTCTGACATGGTCCCTTTCTGTAGTGATCACAAAATACAGTGAATGTTGTGCCAAGTGCCATCCAACTGAAAGGCAGGTATCTTCAATATGGGAAGCGGCACGTGGAACCTTAGTAACAGTGTGTGACAAGTTTCAACCTGTTCGGTGCTGTCAGTCGAGTGTGAGCTGTGGTTGAGAGAAGGTGTTTTCAAGTGTGCCGTAAATCATCCGCCATCATGACAACGCACCGTGTCACACATTGCTTCTGGTATGCAGCAATTTCTGTCAAATAAAAACATTACGGTGTGTCCTCATCCACCATATTCACTGGATCTGGCTTTGTGTGACTTCTGGCTCTTCCCTAAAGTCAAAATGATTCAAGACATTGAGGCAGCCATGACAGCACAACTAAAGACACTCACAAAAGAGGACTTCCAGAGCTGCTTCAAAACGTAGCAAGAATGATGGATAAGTGTGTTTGAAGTGAGAGGGAGTGTTTTGAGGGGGATTAACAGCAATGTGTCTTTAACTGCAACAATTTTTTTTCATTTAAACATTCACCATATTGTTTGATCACACCTTGTAAAGCACTTAGAATACAGCCTGACAAATAGTAAGTGCTATACTAATGTTATGTGTTGTTGTTTCCAAAAATAGGGAAGGAGAAACTTGGTTTTAGACCAAAAGGAAATCTAAGTGGAAATACCTGTATTCATTTGAAAACACTGACTTAGATTTGAGGAGAATAATTGAACCTAAGAGACTTAAATGTTGTCATTTTGCAACTAGCATCTTCTATGAAGTTTGACATTCTAGTGCCTCAAAACCAAACATTTTCTTCCTCTCCATCTGTCTCACTTTCTCACTTAAGAGTTAATGCTACAGTCTCTTCTCTAAAAATCAAAGCTTCATCAAAACAGAAATAAACACCCTCCTCCTTGTTCATCCCAGTCTTGGGGCTGGGTTTTAGGCTACACCCTCTCTCTAGTCCCTGTTCCCTCTTCTCAGCCTGTAACAGATGGTCCTGCCAAAAATAAGCTGTCCTCCCTCGCCTGCGGCAGTGAAGAGGCTGGAATTGACCCCCACACATCACATAACCCCCAACTCTAAAGATGGTAAAATTGTTTGTTTTGAGTGGGTGCCATCGGGAAAGAAAAACAGCCGAGAGCCACCTCTAGTACACGAGTTAGGCAAGCAGCATCTGGCCTTTCTTCTCTGACAGAAAGTGCTGCCAGGAGTCATGGGACAAACAATGTCGAGTCCAGGACACACAGTGTGATAGCGTGACTGTGTACAGCTGAGTCAGGACAGGGTGGGAAGTGCCACATACGGGTCTTCTGATGGTGAATGTGATTAGGTAGTGGTGTCTTCTGACACCAGTGCATGGCCAGGGCATGGCCAAGGCAGTTTCATCAACAAAGACGAGGGGAAACTTTGTCAGAGGCAATGGTCACAAGAGGTCAAAGACAGACTATATATAGACAAAACATCCCCCACCCTTTCTTAACAAACCTTAAAAATGATGAGGCACACCCAGATAGGCATCAAAATGCACCTTTAAGGGCTGGCCAAGTGGCTCAGTTGGTTAAGAGCTCACTCAAGAGTGCGAGCTCTGAGCAACAGGGTCACCAGTTCGATTCCTGGCCCGAGCTGAGCTGCCGGTGAGCTGCCATCAAGTGGCAGGATGGCTCAGCTAAAAAAAAAAGCAGAAAAGCTCTTTAATATCTTTAGCTTTCAACACCCACCCCTGTGGAGGCTGCCTTACAATAGCTGCATTACAGTATGAACATTTTCATGTTTCACACATGGCCTTTCTGAGAAAGAAAATCAAAGGCATAAGAGGAAAGAATAAAAGAAGGGGAAATAGGATGATGATGCAGAAAGGCTTTTTGTAACTAGAATAAATGCCTGAAAAAGAAAATCCTGAAGTAACTAGGAGATACCATTTCCCTGAGCTTTGCTAAATCTGAGCATGTGAAACCTTTAGACCATATCAGTTATACTTGGTGCATTGTGCTGGCTGGACTCTATGGCAACGGTCTCGTCTTTTCTGTCCTGCAGATAATGTGCCAAATTGCCTATTTAAAATACTGACAAAAGAACGCCTTCTCATGCAGAGATCCCTGATTAAGGGTTCCTCTTAAGTGAGCAAACCACTTTCCGGCAAGATGTCCTGATGACCCTGGGCAGGGATGACCCGGACCCATGCTTTGCCAGTGCTGTTGTGAGAGATGTATCACAAGCCATTACCCACCCAAGAGGCATGATTTGCCCCTGTGTTACTGAATCCATGACAGAGCAAACGCTGAAAATGAAGGGGCTTCCGTACTTCCTCGCATCCTCTTCTGTTATGTCCCTAGCACTCAGTAAAGGATGCCTGCTGGAGATCATGCTGGCAGGAGCAGGGAACCCAAGACTGCCAGCTACACCTGAATTTCATGGTTTTCACTGAGGTGATTTCAAGGTTGGCTGAAATCTAGCAAATGCTTCTTTGTTCCTTACATTTTCTAATAGTAATCAACATTTAAAGATTCTTTTGTACACTGTTATTTTCCTTGGGATGGTGTATAGGGTCCCTTGAATATGCAAGAGCAGAAACCATTTTGAATATTTACCACTCCTTTGGCATAAAGGAAAAGGTGCTAAGAGCTCCAGATTTGTGTTTTCAGGAATAATTATCTTTGATGGCAGTGCAGAATATTCAAGTATGATCTGTGATGTGCTATGATGTGATGTGATGTAATAACCTCCCCATTGCTGAAAGGGTGTGAGAAGAGCCTTTTAGGGGATAGAGAGGCTTTGAAGGTTGGATGAGAGGTCAATGTAAATGCCCTCTAGGTGCCTTCCAATCCAGAATTCTATGATTTCCTTGGGAAGTTATACTGAATCCTATGGTGCTAGCATGCAGTGAGGGTGGGGGCAGTCCAGGTTTGATTTTAAATCTGGAGGGAGAACAATTGCAATGCCCGAAGGATGACAGAGTGGGGGTTGTCCAAGTTGATGGGAAACAGGAGAGGGGTGAATGGGCAGTTACTTAGCCACAGCCTATAAGAAGGAGCATGGGGACTGGCAGGGTGATTAGCAAAGGCAGTGGATCCTAAGCCCTCTTGGTTATAGACTTTGAGAGGAACTAAAGTTTTACCTGCACTAAAACATGCCTCTAGCTCTTTCCTGTTGCCTGGAATCTCTGCCACTTTGAGCAATATCTTATTGAGCAGTATCTCCAGGAGGTTATCATCAAGATGAACAGATGGCTGGCCCCCTGCAATAGGACATCATGTTAGTTGATCCTTATGTGGCAATATCTTTGCACAGCATTAGGCAATCGCTTTCTCTCTCAGGACCTCAGCATCCCTGGGTGCTTATGAGTTCTACAACAGTAGCTTTTAAAATAGATTCCTTGAAATTTTCTACATAAGTAACCATATCACCTACAAATAAAGACAAGTGTAATTCAGCCTTTCCAATGTGTCTTTATTTCTTCTTCCTTGCTTTTTAGCACTGGCTAAGACCTCCAGTAGTCTGAAATAAAAGAGATGAGAGTAGATAACATGCCTTGTTCCTGATTTTAGGGGGAAAGCATTCAGTCTTTCGTCATTAAGGATGATGTTAGCTGTAGATTTTTCATAGATGCCCTTTTTCAGATTGAGGATGTTTCCTCCATTCCTAGTTGGATGAGAATTTTTATTAGGAATAGGTATTGAATTTTACAAAATGTCTTTTCTGCATCCATTGAGATAATCATATGATTTTCCCTTAAACTGTTCATTTGTAGCATCACAATGACTGAGTGACTCAAATTTTGGACTCTGTTCTGGCATACAATTAAATGATTTGCAGATCAGGTTCATCCTTTCAAAGAATGTTTCTAAGCATTGCTATGATGGATCCACAGCAGCTTTGACTCTTGGGCTAATTTAGCCCCATTAGTAAGAAGACTTTTCCAAGGGCTCTACCCAACATCCCACCATTTTTCTGAGATCTCTCTGCCTTGACTGGTGGGAATGAGAGCATTCCCTGGGCAGGCTCTGAGAATTGTGCAGTGACATGCTTTCTGTTCATTTTTTTCCCTGTCTTGTACCCTGTACAGATCATTACTCAGCCAAGAACTAAAGTTCTGAAGTTCTCCAGCCGTTTCTACACAACTACCTCATCTCTCATAGTCTATCTCAAAATTCTAGCCACCTCTGTGTCCCTAAACTCTTGTTTTTGTTTCGTCGCCGCAGTGAAATTGCCAGGCTGTGTTTGGGTTCCCCCTCCCTGTGCTTCTGTCTGGAAACTGCCCGCCTGCAGTGAGCTGTGACAGTCCTATGAACCTAGCTTGCTCCTTTTCTCCCAGGGATTGGAATCCTGCACTGCCCATAATGCAGTGCTGAGATAGGTCATGGCATAGATCTTGACAATTTCTAGCTGTGTGGCAGCAGTGCAATTCCTGTAGTAATGGCTCCCCAGGAGCAGAGGCAGAAATTTCACCCACTGCAATTTGTTCACACTGTAATCATCCCTTCGAATGCCTGCCCTAAAGCAACTTGCTTTGCTATTTTGATTAAAAGCATTTTGCATCGGAATGTCACAGAAAAGGGCATTGGTGATGGAATCACAAGATCTTTACTGCTCATTTAACAGCATCAGTTATAAGAACTGTAGGCCTTAGTTCCAACTTCTACCAAATGAGAGTAAGGATGAGTGCCCAGCCTCCACTCCAGTATGTTGTGAGGAATAAACAAATGCTGTAGATGAAGTGCCCACTGTTTAGCATCAAGCCAACCTCTCTGAGTGTTCCTTCCAACCTGCGTGGATGGATCAGACTTCTGATCAGCCCATACCTTCTACTCTTTCTGCGACTGTCCCTCTTGTGGTTCAGTCCTCTCTTCATCCTGTTGTCCCAATCAAATGTCTAAAAATGTTCCATTAAAGTCAGTTGGAAATACTATTCCTTAATCATGGCTACACTGCTGTCCTAAAATGGTTATATGTGCTCAGTATTTTATTTTTGAAGCTGCTTCACCTTTAAAGTACACAGTACAGGGCCGGCCGAGTGGCTCAGTTGGTTAAGAGCTCGCTCAAGAGTGCGAGCTCTGGGCAACAGGGTCGCCAGTTAGATTCCCGGCCTGAGCTGAGCTGCCGGTGAGCTGCCAACAGGTGGCAGAATGGCTCAGTTTAAAATAAATAAATGCAAATAATTTTTTAAAAAGTACACAGTACAATATCACAAAGAAGTGTGCCAGAATTTCTTGCACAACAGCTAATAGATCATTATTTTTCTTAGGGCTACCTGGAGCCACAGGAATTCCAGGAGAAAAGGGAGACACTGGTGAACTGGGCTTGACCGGAAATGAGGGCCCAGCAGGGCAGAAGGGTGAAAAGGGGGACAAAGGGGACGTGTCCAATGATCTGCTACCCACAGGTAAGAGGCTGGTGCTCAGGCCCTCTTCCAGGATGAACAGGCCCAGAGACCTGCCTGGGCTTTAATGCCAGGGCTGCTCTGGGTTTTCTCTCTTCATTTGCCTTATGAGTAGGTGGCCACCTGTTTTGTAGCATGTTTTAAAGTTCTGTGCTTTTAAAAAGGAGGAAACTGTGTCACACAATGTTGGCAAGACCAAATCTGGGATCTAAGCACAAGTATGTTAAGTAATTCAGAGCTAAACATCTTGGTTGGATTGAATTAGGATAAAAGAAGCTTCCTTTTTCCAAATATCTATTAAATCCAGCACACTCCAGAACAATACAAGTAAGCAGGCCATTTAAGATACTCAGAGAACAACTGATAGAAATCACAGGCACTTTCACAAAGTCGGACCATCCTCGGGCTCATATCCTAACTAAGCCTTTGACATAGAATATTGGGACAAACAGCATTGCTGATCTTTTTCTGATATACAGCCCCACTTAAAAGCAGATAGTTGGTGTCTGTGGGGGTGAAGGAAGAGGTGCAGTGAGCCACAGAAAGACCATCACGGGATGGGAAGAGTAAGTGATAGGAGATGGTCATGGAGTAGGATGAGGCAGGAGAATTTTTAAAGCACAGTGCTTTGGAGACCATTTATATCATAAAAACATAACTATCCTATTAATGTATTCAGTAAACATCTATTGAATATCAGAGAGCACCGTTAATGAATTATGGACTTTGCTAAAAGCTGAGACTATGAATATGAAAATGACTAAGACATGACATCTGTTCTTAAGAAGCTAAGATGATAGATATTCAGAATAATGACCCTGAATCACTCGCCCACCCATCCATTGAAAATATACTGAGCACCTGCTATTTGCCAGACACTGTGCTAAGACCCAAGCATCAAGGAAAGATCAAATTGTGTCTAACATGCTCTCTTTCATAAACAGGGGAGGTTGCTATGCAAAATACATTGAATTTAAGAAGTGTTTTGACAGGGTAATAGATGTGAATATATTTTATTTATTTATTTTTTATTATTAGTTTCAGGTGTACAGAATAATGCAATAGTTATCCTTTTCACCCCTCATACAGAAACAACCCTTCTCCCCAATCTACTGCCCTCCCACCCCCGATATCATACTTATCTATTACAATTACATTGACTCCATTCCCACTCTCTACTCCATGTTCCATGACTATATGTATATATAATTATAGTTGACATACAATATTATTCAACATCAGCTTCAGAAATACAGTGCGGTGGTCAGGCCTTTACACTGTCTACGCAGTGGTCTCCCTAACAAGACATGAGTCCATCTGGCCCCCTAAAAAATATTTACATTATTGATTATATTCCCCAGACTGTCTTTTCTATCCCTGAGGTCATATTGTAGTTAACAATTTGTATTGTCTCATCCCTTCCCTTTCTCCTTCATCCCCACCCCCTCCCAACTAGTAACCCTCAGTTTTTCCTCTGTGTCTCTGAGACTATTTCTGTTTACATTTCTCATTTATTCAGTTTTTTAGATTCCAATGTGAATATATTTTAAAAACAAAAGATTGTGTTACACTTCGGTTATTATGGAAGTCTCTACATCCAGAGTACTGCATTCCCCGATACTGAACAAGTGAGGTGTGATGACAAACCATTCAGAAAAGCAACCTCCCTGTGTGTACCCCAATTCAGGAGACCAGGCCAGAGCTGAGTGCATCCTCTGGTCAGAGAACAGAGAAGGCGTAAGAGGGTTGGCTCATGTCTGCCGGGTCTACAGATCTCTGCCCCTTCCAGTGTGGGCACGGACCCACCTCCAGCCTCTGTGACCCCTGCTTGCTCACTCTAAAGAGACTGAAAAGGCTTATTTGGTCTGACTGGGAAGAGGCCGCTAAAAAGACCTTAGATCACCAGTGTCAGCGCCAGACAGGGGGGTAGAACCAAAGGGCTGAACAACCCAGCTCAGTGGTGTCCTTATGAAAGCTCCAGAACTACTGGCCCCTGCAGAGGGCTGCATCCACATTAGCTACCATAAGTTAGAGGAATGGCTGCCCGCAGGTGTGTAGGGGTGCCAGCTGTCAGCATTCACCCCAGTGACCTCAGTCATTCTAAAGGGGAGGGGAGGGAGTATGAGACTCAATTTGGAGATGAAGAAGCAGGCTCAGCAGGATTAAGCTGCCTGCTCAAGGTCACCAAGCTGGACAGGAGCTCCTGATACCTGGCTGCACAGTTAGAGACTTTAAAAAATACAGATGAATAAAAGCAATCACAGGAATGTCAAGTACAGCATAGGGAATATAGTCAATATTTTAATAACTATGTATGGTGTCTGATGGGTACTCAACTTATCGGGATGATCACTTTGTAAGTTATATAAATGTCTAACCACCATGCTGTACACCTGAAACTAATATTATATTGTGTGTCAACTGTAATTGCAAAATTAAATTTTTTTTAAAATGCAGATGACCAGCCTCCCCACAATTCTGATCTAATTGGTCTGGGATGGGGCCCAGGCATTAGAATTGTATTAAAGTTCCCTGGGTGATTCTAATAAGCAGTCAGGGTTGAGATAGATCCACTGACATCAGTCAGTGAACTAAGGATGAGCTTTGGAGCTTTTGGATACCTGCGTGAGGTTGAGTTCCAGCCCTACTCAGGTTGGGCAAAGCACTGAATTTCCCTCAGACTCAAGTCACTGAGGGGCTATCAGTGCTGCTTCACAGAGTTGCTGGGAAAAACGACAGGGAGGAGATTTGTAAAATTCGTGGCACACAGTTCCTGTCATATGGTTGGAACTCAGCACTTCCTGTGGGTGCTTCCTCAGCTCTGCGTAGACGCGGGCTAAGGCACAGTCACTTCTGGGAGGGGCTGCTCAGCGAGCCTCCCTGCTGTTGCTCATTGTCCTTTTCCCCGGTGTGAAACCCATCTCTGATTATGACCCTTTAATCAATCTCTCTCCCCTACCCCCTTTCTCTCTCTCCAGGTGCCAAAGGTGACCCAGGTCCACCAGGCCCGCCTGGCCTACCTGGGCCCCCGGGCCCTCCAGGTCCCCCAGGACCCCCCGGAAGCAGAAGATCGAAAGGCTCTCGGCAGCCGAATGTGTTCAACGGCCAGTGCCAAGGTCACCAACCAACCCTGCCCCAGGGAACCTGTCTCTTCTGCTAATGTCCCAACTCTGGGGCTTCACCCAGGTTTTGTGATCAGAGTTTTTAAATAGTGGGAGGAGATTTTGTCCAAAGTGAGAGTTCCCTCTTGCAACATGTTTGTGGAAAGCCTGAGCAGCCTGTCCTGGGAATGAGGACCGGTGGCAAGTTTAGAATTCAGCCTCCCACCTGCTTTCCTCATGCTTCTCCCTTCACTTACCACCAGACTATTCCTCTTCCTTGCCAAATCCACCATCCCTCTCCCCTGAAATCATCTGGAGGGTTAAGCTGTTCACTTTGGAGCATGAAGGGCTTGACGGATGCTGGAGGAGATGGTGGGCAAGTTCAGATTGGTTAACTCCCCACAGCACTACTAAGCTTTGAGCACTAGCAATGGGCCAGGCATGGTGCTAAGTGCTTAGCTCATTTAATTCTCACAGCAATCCTAGGATATATGAATTGTTATTGTCACCAATTTACAGAACAAAATTGAAACCTCGCGTTGCTAAAATAGCTTGCCAAAGGACGCTCAATTAGCAAGTGACAGAGCTAGGACTCAAACCCAGGTGTGCCTGACTGTAAAACCTCCACTCTTAGAGCGTCTTCCTTTTGGAGATGGAAATTCACACTTTGAGACTAAGCCAATCCAGGGCAGGGAACACCTGATCTCTGGTAGACCAAGAGGACTTGTTCTTTGGCCAGTTTGTAACAGAGGTGGCCACAGGATTGAAAGCTAATTAGAAATCAAGAGCCACCTGAATGGAAAATACTTCGAGGGTGATGCCAAAACTTCCCACAAGCGGTGACCTGGGACCTACTCACCTACTTAGGCCCTGAGGGGGCACAGCTTGGTGCTGTCACTTCGGTGGCAGAGAGGAGGGCCCTGCCTGGAGTGTCTCTCACACTTGCTGTGGATTTCACAGCCACTTTCCTAAAGTCTTTAGCTCTGTTCAGTGCACTATTTTTTCTGGAAGGCATTTTGGGGGCACGCACTCAGCTGTCAGAGTGGGCCAGTATGTGCTTCATAAAGATCACACACACACACACACACACACACACACACACACACACACACACACACACNTTTCCTAAAGTCTTTAGCTCTGTTCAGTGCACTATTTTTTCTGGAAGGCATTTTGGGGGCACGCACTCAGCTGTCAGAGTGGGCCAGTATGTGCTACATAAAGCACACACACACACACACACACACACACACACACACACACACACACACACACCCCTAAATGGAGTCTGAGTACAATTCTGCCCAGCAGTTAGCTGCTCATTCGCTGGTGTTCAGCGCCACCCCCTCCGTTAGCATCAGCCCTTTGTTCAGCTTCCCTTGGAGAATGAACTGAGGGGGGACCTTAGCCTGAGAGGAGGGGAGATCTGACAGAGCTTCGTGGAATTCTAATTTGCCAAGGCTCTGTCAGCCAGTGACAGTGGGTGGGTGGAGAAGCCTTCTCCTCTGCCTGGCCTGTCTGCTGAGAGGCTGCTGGCAGGAGTTGGGCCCCAGAGTTGTGAAGACTGCTCTAAGTGAGAGGCCACTATCTTCCACTCTGCCCCCTAAAAATGAGTCCTCAGTTGCCAGATTTCCTGCATCTGAACTTGGCCCTCTCTCCTGCTCCAATTCCATTTCTTTAACCCCTTTCCTGCCCCCACAGCTTTAGAAGCAATTTGGCACAAAAGGAATTAATGAAAGCCTTTTCTTCAGACTAAGAACTGGAGGGTCTCCCTGTCTCTTTTTTGTGCAAAGCCCAAGTTCCTAAGTAGAAACTCCAGCTGAAGCTCAGAGGCTGCAGGACTGAAGGTGGAGGAGTCAGAACAGATCCCTGAGACTGCTCCCACTGGGTGAAAGGACTTCAGAGAAACGCTGCTCTTCCAGCTAGAAAGAAGCTTAGAGATCATAGAGGGCCTGCCCCCTTATTTTACTGATAAAGAAACCTCTCCAGATTATTCTGTGAGCTTCCCTACTGACAACAGAGACGCTCCTTTCTATCTAGCAGCCACAAGGTGATGGGAATCCCTCAGAATTTGTCTAGGCAAGTGGGCCTGGCCTTTCCCAAAAAGCCCAATTTGCCCCCAGCCTGCTCCAGACCAGGGCCCTTACCCCAGTCAATCCACTCCCTCTGTCTTGTCACTGACCATGTTCCTCCCCTCCTCCTGTCCTGCTTCTGCCACCCTGAGCCACCTCTTCACCAAAGGTCTGAATTAAGCCCATTTGTTCTGGGAACAATGACAAGAGGAAGGAGATGAATTTTAGTTCAGGTGTAGCCTCAAACCAACGGCGGATCAGGTATCCATCAAGGACCTGAATTCCATAGGCCTTCAAGCAGAGGCAGGTGGGGAAACGGTGGTGAGGGGCTCAAATGTCTCTGGGCTGGGCTGCGTCAAGTTGCATTCTTCCTCTGTGACTCCTCCCCTGGCAGTCCAGGAAGAAGGGGTAAAGTGGGCCACCCTCTCATGAGGCTGCTCCTCACCCCTCTCTGTCAGCGTCCCTGAAAGTGAAAATCCTTCCAGAACAATGCAGTCATGATAGTAACACCACCTGCCGAGAGAGACCAGGAAAGCGTCAGTAAACCTCTTTTCCTCAGATTGCTGAGGGCTTGAATGGATTGGCTCAGGCCGCTTTTCCCTCTTTTACTGAAATCCTCTTGGCATCGTACCATCTTAGCAACTATAGTCACTTACCAAGAAGGGGGGAAAATCTGTAAGTGTATGACTTGTTTTAAAGCAAGCAACCAAAAAACTTGGTTGGTCTATTGTAAGGGATGCTTATGTGCCTAGATCTGTAGAAAGCACCAATTATAGAGTTACACAAGTCTCGCTGTGCCACCTGCATTTGCTCTGATTATTGTTGTTTTAGGTGAGACATGTGCTGTCCCCAATGATGATACCTTGGCTGGAAAAGCTGATGAGAAAGTCAATGAACACCATTCCCCACAAGCAGGTACAGAAACAAAGTAACCTATCTTGAAATTCAGAAATTGGATACCTTAAATTCATAATTGGCAGGCGAGTAACTTTCTCCACTTTTGGTAGAATCCATGATCACTTCCATTGGAAATCCAATGCAAGTATTAAAAGTTACGGAGACATTTGGGACTTGGATAAGAGAGTCTGCTAACAAGAGTGATGAACGGATCTGGGTGACTGAACATTTTTCAGGTACCTTCACTTGGCAGGTGATCTGTATCTGTGTTGTCATTGTGTCTTTCATCTGTTGCCTACCTTCGGGCTGATATTCTCTTTCTGTGGCTCTGAAATCCCTGCTAATTGGTGTAACAACTGCTCTCCATTTTAGAAAGCACAAATGAATGGGCAGAATACTTTTCTCCTTTGAGCACACTGATGGCTCATGACTAGGGCACCCCTAAGGTAACTTATCCAATTTTAGGCAACGTATCCAGAAGGAAACAACGTAGCATTATGACTGATGGCCTCATAAACCCCAAAACCATAATGGGGAAGAAATGTCAGAGACAAAACCCTTTGCACTGTCCATCTGTCTCTGAGGTTGGCACGCCCCAGGGGTGCCATCTTTCTCAGATATCTGGTGGACAGAGAGCCCAGAGGAGAGGGTGAAGTGCCATCTTGCAGGGACACTGCATCTGAGCATGACTTGTAGTCATACTGCCCCAAAGGGATGTGGTCAGGAATTGCTGGTGTGGTAGCAGTGATCTCATTCCAGAAAGGGTCTGGCCATACTCACTGGTCAGAGCAATAGCTGAGATATGCTGCTTTGTTTCTTCAAGGCTAACTGATCAGCTGGCAGTGACTGCCCAGATTACCAGCTGAGAGGCATTCTGGGGTTCAAAAGGCAAGTGGAATGATGTGAATTAGCCGCGGCTGCTGTGAAGGCAGGAGGTGACTAACCACTGCCAGGGATTTGCTACTCCTGGGATAGGCCTATGTCAGTCTGATAGAAAATTTTATAAACAATCTGGAGTGAGGCAGGGGGGATGGGGGGGGGCGGTGACACAGTTTTCCTGGGAGGGGCAAAGCTGCGTCCGTGGCTACTGCATTTGAAAGACACTTCAGAATCCATAGGAGAAAACTGGACTTTGAGTTTGGGAGTCTGAGACTCTGCAAACTGGACAAGGTCCCTTGCCGGATATCTCATTCCAACTTCCCTCCTTTTTACTTGCCTCCCTCCGCTCACTCCCAAGCTGTGACTGCCAGACCAGAAGATGGTAACAGCCTTTCCCTGGCTTCCCTCCTGCAGGCATCAGGATGAAGGAATTCAAAGACCAGCCCTCCCTGCTGAATGGCAGTTACTCGCTCATCCACCTCCCGTATTATTTCCACGGCTGTGGGCATGCCGTTTACAACAGCTCTCTCTACTACCACAAAGGAGGCTCCAACACCATAGTGAGGTGAGTCCCCTGAGGCCCTGCAGCACCTTCTCAGGCATCCCTGACATCACCTCCTGTGTGGCGCTGTAGTCATCCCTGAGCGATTTGTGTTTCCATCACTTTATGTCCCCAGGGCCTAGCACACAGTCAGAGGTCAATCAGGGTTTGCTGACTGAATGAACTACAGGACAGGAAAAGTGAGTCCCATGTCCCAGCCCTTGCCTGGGGTCTGCATTTATTGCCGGTCTGGACACCAAGAGTCAGGTCAGAGCCAGACAGGAGACCGGAAGTGGGAAGGGGCTGCAGCTTTCTCATCCTTTGAGAAATGCAGCCAGAACCCAGAGCTACCTCTGGCAGGAAGGTACCAGACCCCGAAATCAGTTTTGTTCTGAAAATCTTTGAGTGTGAAGAATTTCACATCGCAACTGAGATCTTTTAAGACTAGGGACCGCATCGCAACGTCAGGGGCTCTGCCTTCAGACTGATCTGTCATCCTGAGGGCTCCCTCGCCAGGCCACCTTCTGCTTACCCAAGGGGAAGGGAGGGAGTCACCTGGGTAGACTGTGCCCAGGGCAGCAGCCGAGTCTTCCTGGCTCCCCACATGAATTGCTAAAGTTCTGTCTTTATGGCTCAAGAAGAAATCAAGTTCTGGGCTTTAGAGGCAGAAGCAGGTCATCTTGGGCACATCAAAGCAGTGAACTCAGTTCCAACTCTTCCACCTACTCACTGACTCACTCCATGGGCTTGGACAAGAGACACCTCCTCCTGTGGTCTCCACATCCTCAGTAGAAATAAAGAGGTGGACCAGAGCCTCCGCTGCCCTCTAGCTGTAGCCCTATCTGAAACAACAGTCCCAGTATTATGAAAGCCCAGGTCCTAGTCATTGTAGACAAGAGACAAGCTCCTTGAGGGAGGACTAGGATCTTCTCTCTCCTGCCTCCTGCCTTCTTCAGCCTCAACACGCTTTCTCACTGGAGTGCTCAGGTTAGGATGGGGACGGGCTTTCCAGTATAACATGCAGTTAAACCAGCCACATTAGACACGTGTCAGCTGTGGCTGGAAGTGTCCTCTTCCTTGCCTCTCACCCCATCATCTACCAGCCTGCCCCATCATCCCATCATGCCCCCAACAACCTCATCTGGGCAAGAGTCTTGTGCTAATAGAAAAGGACAGCGGACCCACCTCCTGTTCCAAAGTCATCACTCCCCAGACATGCTCCTTCCTGCCTGCCATGTCTCCTCACTTAACCCTGTGGCTCCCTGTTGCCATTTATATAGGGCTTTTAATAGGGTGGGGTGGTCTGGGAATGAGCCCCAGAAAGAGGATTAGCCCCTTTAAGGAAGAATCTTCTAAGGAAGCTAAGCTTGCTTCGATGCCCTGGTTCAGAGGCTTGTCCTGAGGCCCTGCTCTGTGCCAGGCCGCAAGCTGGGAGCAGAGGGAGAGACACCCAGTTAGACCCTTTTCTTGTGGAGAGAGACAGCCTCAACAGGGACTGCGGCTGCTGGTGCAGTACCAGGCAAGGACCCAGCAGCAGCCCTGAACTCCAGGCGTTCGGAGGAAGGCAAGCCCCGTGAGCTGAGGTGGGCAGGCAGGGCCTTCTCAAGCCCTCCCTCTTCTCTGGTTTCTCCTCAAACTTACTTCAGGGCTTCTTAATTGGCTCCAGGTTTGTTATGCTTCTATGAACATCCCCAGAGTCACAGGCTTCACATTTCTGCTGCTGCCCA
The DNA here is from genome assembly GCF_001890085.2 of Hipposideros armiger. Classification (NCBI taxonomy): domain Eukaryota; kingdom Metazoa; phylum Chordata; class Mammalia; order Chiroptera; family Hipposideridae; genus Hipposideros; species Hipposideros armiger. Next base: position 3,607,460 of record NW_017731362.1, read on the forward strand.
ATGGCACCCTCTAGTGTTTTCCTTTTCCCTGAATTTTCATTCCTGGAGTGAGATAACTTTTGAATCGTAATTCACTTTTTGATACGGTCTAGATTTGTAGTAGGTCAAATCAAACAGGTGGTCTCCTAGGAGCTGAGGGCACAGGGTTCCATGCCGTGGCTTCATGTATCCAGTCACGTACCAGACAAAAAAGCTGACTTCACCGCCATGACTCTGCTCCATCTCTTCCAGCTGACTTTCTTCTTCATTGAGGCTGCTGTGAAATTTTTTACTTCAAATTCCAGCATAGAGTGGAAGAAGAACCCCCAAACTTGGAGTTAGAAAACCTAAGTTCAAACCCTGGTGAACTCACTACTTACTCGGGTCTTCCTGGGCCAGTCACTTCTCCTTGTTCATTTGTAAAATGAAAGGACTGAATTAGATCATCTTTTTGCAGCCCTCTGCAACTCTAGGAATCTTTGAGAGGGCATTTCAGGTCAGCAAACACTTAAGGATTCTTGAGGTTAAGAAATTCCCCTGGGGTCACACAGCTAATAGGTGGACACTTAGATGTCCTTTACACTTCCGCTGCTTATAGCATTGGGATGGACCAGAACAGGTGTGACCTGGGAACTTACTAGAAATGCAGAATCACAGGCCCCAACCCAGTTTAATAAAGGAGGCTAAAAAACCACCTTTGTCCACAAAAATGGTGACTCATATACTTTTATTGTTTGTTTTACACATTTCAGATTTGAATTTGGCAAAGAAACATCCAAAACTCTGAAGCTTGAAAATGCCTTGTATTTTGATCGAAAATACCTCTTTGCCAATTCCAAGACTTACTTCAATCTAGCTGTAGATGAAAAGGGCCTTTGGATTATCTATGCTTCCATTGTGGATGGCTCGAGCATTCTTGTAGCCCAGTTGGATGAGAGGACATTCTCTGTGGTGCAACACATCAATACCACGTACCCCAAATCCAAGGCCGGCAACGCCTTCATTGCCCGAGGGATCCTCTATGTCACGGACACCAAAGATATGAGGATAACGTTTGCCTTTGATTTGTTAGGAGGGAAACAGATCAATGCAAACTTTGATTTAAGAACTTCCCAGTCTGTTCTTGCCATGTTATCATACAATATGAGAGACAAGCATTTATATTCATGGGAAGATGGCCATTTAATGCTTTATCCTGTGCGGTTTTTATCAGCTACATTAAACCAGTGATGGGATGCGTTCTGTTCCCCTCAGGAAATTTCAGAAGTTCTCTGGCACCATTTCTATCCCAACAGAAAACTGTCTTTAAGGGTAGCCAGGTGCTTAGCTGTCATAATCTCGTGACATGAGTGTGCATATGGCTGGTAAATGCCCTTTAAATTCAGATTCTTCAGAGGAAAAGAACAGATTGGAAGTCAAAATGGCTGAGATTTGCTGATTCCTCCACAAACTCACTGGGCAAGTTACCGCTGCCTCTTCAGGCCTTGTTTTCTCTACTGGTAAGATGAAAGGGCTGGCTAAGACGATGGGCGAGATTTTCTGTACTTGTAGGGAATTTTGCGACTCTTGGCTATTGCTGCTCTCACCACTTTTATAGATTTGGTCTTGGTTTTTGGTTTTTAGCAATGTGCTGAGCCAATTGACCTCTGAGTTGATCAGCCCAATTGCTTGAGCAATGAATTTCTCAACGCTTGTCGTATTTGGTGCCTGTGGAAGCGGCACTGACCCTTTAAGGCTGCTGAGGTACCATGTTACCTATAAGTTATTACCTTTCTCGGCATCTGCACCTGTCACCACAGCACCAGAAAGACCTTCTGATTGCCGTTCCAAGATTAGCAAAAGCCAGGAACAGCTAGCTACATGCCAGGGTTTCCTAGTGAAACAGAAATAGGCCCTTCCAGGTTCCTGTCAATTTCTGATCAGGCTGGTTTGCAGCTGTGGGTCATAAACCAGCGTCAGGTCTCACTGAAGCTACCACAGCTATGGACCCACTCTCAGAGTTAAACACTGTGTGTGGGGGCCTCAATCTAGCTAGAACCGCGAGAAGTACGTTGCAGTTTTCCGAAGAGCGGCACCGTTGTGGCTGTTATCTAGAACAGGGATGGGAAACTATGGCCCTCAGGCCACAGCCAGTCCATCAACTGTTTTTGTAAATAAAGTTATATCGCAACACAGTTACATGCATTTGGGTATGTGTTATAGTCTGTGGCTACTTTGCTCTATAATGGCAGAATTGAAGCATTGCAAGAAAGTTGGGTAGTGGCCCGTAAAACCTAAAATATTTACCCTCTGGCCCTTCGCAGCAAAAGTTTGCTGGCCCCCGATCTAGCATATAAAGTGAGCCTGAGCCTTGGAAGGGCTTGACTCACCAGAGCCTGTTTGTTTTCTTTTGTTCCAGACCAAGAAGTGGTAATTTAATTTTTGGTAAAGGGAAAGGGTGAGAACAGCATACAATTAAGTGGCCTTCCTAAAAGCAGTTAGTGAACTGTTCTTTCCCTAATATAGTTTCAAAGGATATGATCTGATCCCCTTGAATGCCAGGAGATAACTCCAGTTTAACTTGCTCTGAAATGTTCTTATTACGTATGTTTTCCTGCCAACTCAGTTCTTCAAACATCCTTCACCTGGCACTGAAGTCCAGGCAGGGCCACTGACAGTAGAGAGGAATCTAGAAAGTGACTAGGGCCTTGCAGCGAGGAGGGGGACCCAGGGAAACTCTTATGTAACGACTTACCAGCAATTGGCCCTCACTGGATACTTGTGTATGTTGGGGGTGAGCTTCGGAAACTTTTTGACTGGCGCCAAATCCATTCTCAGTGAACCTGAGTCCTGGTTTTATACCTTATTAATAGACACATTTTAAAACTTAGGGGAATGTACAGATTTCAATATTTAAATCTCCCCACCCCTGAAAATACCTACGAAGATATTAGGGAACTTTTTGTTGTGTTCTCAGAATTCAAGGGTATTTGAAACTTTCCCCCCCACTTTGTAATTAGATGGGTTGTTTCATGTCATCACAACTTTTTAAAAATACTCTTTTCAAATTCATGTTTTGTAAAAAAGTGGAGTTTCATGCTCAGGATGGATGTGTCTAGTGAATGCTAGTCTTTTAAAGCATTTAAACAAGTGTGTTGCTGTTGCTAGATACAGGGGACCTGGATGTGAATATAACTTCATAGTAATAACCATGTGAGCAATAGTAATATAGACAATACTAATGATATATAAGGCAGTGACCCAAAGAAGTTAGTTATTAAATTAGCACATATTCCTTTTAGGGAAAAGTTTTAAAACCCCCAGTCTTGCTTGATATCTGAGCTATCTTGCTTCCTTAATAATGGGTAAAGAATCATATGCTCACTACTAGAGAAGCTTATACTGAAATTTTTTTTTTTTTTTTTTCTATGGCAATGTAATCTATAAGGACAACTGAATTTGATCAAGGTTTAATGGGTAATTTTATAATATGGTTGAAAGTTTGTCTTTACAGAGTGAAAAGAATTAAGATTTTACTCATTCTTTCCTGCAAGCAGTACTTGAGTAAAGAAAGAAAGAAAAAAAAGGTTCGGGCTCACTGCGAATGTTTTTAAATCAAGATATCATTTTAGCAGTTTCCACTGTCACTTATACCAAAGTTGCTTTAAAGCGCTTTCCAAATATCTGCACTTCTGATGTCAGAATCAAGCCAGATAATTCTCTACTTCTTCTTTAGAGAGCTTCCCACTGGAAAGTAAATAAAACCACCCTCCCACCCTCAAAGTTAGGTTGGACTCTTATTTCAAAGCATTTTCTTTCAACTGATAACATTTCCTCTTGAAGCTGTGCAGGTGGTTATGGTCTCAAGGTATCACTAAGCACAGGTGTTATGACAGAGAAAGAGTTCTGGGGTGAAAGTTTTAAAACAAGGGCTTCTGATCTTAGGCACCATCACAGTTTTAGTCCCTTCAAGGTTGCAAGGTGAAAAGTCAAATGAGACTACAATTCTTGAAGAGCCAGGTGTCATTTTCCAGCTGCAGAGAGTAGATTTTGGCTATGACTATTTGATGTGAAACCATCTAAAGAATAAGTTTGTGATAGGGCTTTTTCGTCTTCATTCAGCTGCTGACCTTGTGTATCACATCATTAAAGGCCACAATTTCTAATCTGTAACCACAGATTCTGAACAATTTTGGACAACAAATAATGGTGACTGTCTCTTTTTTGGTTGTAATTTCTTTAACTTTAATCTAATTAGTCAATAAAATAATCATCACTGAATACAATCACATATTGAAACAAGTGTATTGTTATTTTTACCTCTTGTTAATTTACATGTAACATTTAAAAGAAAAAAACAACCAAAAAAAATATTGTGGTAGAATTATATTGGTTGCTCCTGTTAAAACTCTTGCAATTTGCTATCTCCTTCTGAATACTGAAAAATCATGGCATGGACTATGTTTTCTCTATAGAAAACCATGAAAAATGTAAAACTAATAACTAGAACTACATAGACAGAAATGCAATGAAGATTTGCTAATTTATTGGCATAGGCAAAGCAACTGAAAAGGACATAACATTTGGGGCTAAAAAATAAAAAAGAACAGGGCCAGCCGAGTGGCGCGATGGTTAAGAACTTGCTTGGGATGCCAGAGGGCCCCGGTTCGGATCCCACATATGAGGGCCAGTGACACTGCCCTCCACAGCTAAGATGCTGAACAACAGCTCAACCTGGAGCTGGGCTGCCATGAGTCGCCAGCGACGGCGTAGGCTGCAGTCCCTGTGGCAGTGGGTTGCCATGGGCTACTGTATGTAGCCAGCAGCCAGCGTGAGCGGCCAGCAGCCACAGTGAGCGGCCGTCCAGAAGCCGGCGACTGATCTGCCTCGCCCAGGAAGAGCGCAATGATGGTGCCAACTTGGGCCAGTGAAGCAACGTCCTCCACAACTAGACTGAAGAACAAAAGGACAGCAACTTGTCTGTTCCCCTTCCCCCAATTCCCCAACACTGTTCCCATCCCCCCAATTCCCCAATAAAAATAAAAAATAAAATAATAAAATAAATAAAAAAGAACAAATTTTAAAAACTGGATTTGTGTGAATTTGGGCAAGTCTCTTAATGCCTCAGAACCTCTGTTTCTTTTGTAAAATGTGGGCAATAATATTACTTAACCTCCTTCGATTTGTCATGTGGAAGGAGAAATGCTCTGAAAAATATGTGATTCTGAATAAATTATAGTTGTTACTTTTATAGTTCATTCCTACAGGGAACCAGATTGACCTTGTTGTTCTTTCTGATCCAGCATCATTTTTATCTGCTGCTCTGATTAGCTAGTTAACACTTCACACCACAAAAAGATGGTCCCTTAGTTATACAACAAATTTACAATAAAACTGCCCCCAAATAATGAAGGAAAAAAAAAAAAACAGTTCAAGAGCCTATTGCCTTGATCTATTCTATAGAGCTTCTTTATAACCTTCGCTATAAGTGTCTCTGTTAGCGCATGGCCCAGGCATGCATTGCTGATGACTTCTGTCATTAAAATACAAAGCGAAAAGAGAAAGAAAAGTCCATAGATAAAATAGTAGTCTTGCCCCATTAATTGTATCATTCAGACTTTGCAAGTGATGCTAAGATATCCAATCTTATAGCCATTCACTGTAAGATTTAAAATCAGAAGGAAATTAATTTGTCACACTGCTTTTCCCTCCAAGCAATCTGCTATGATCAGCCTCAAAAACTGAGCTACTTAAGAAGTGGTGGTTAAACTACTTCTAAAATAAAAAAGTTTAAAAAAAACAAGTAATTCTAAAATTGCTAGGTTCTTGTGACTAGCAATCTGGCATTGTCAGTGTCCCAAATTCATTTGCCAAGAGGCCACATACATCACCATAGGATTACAAAAGATCAACATTAGATGGGACCTTTATAGAACACCCGATCCAACCCTCTCATTTTAAAGTCTAAGAAAGAGGTCAGAGAAGATGAGTAATTCACCCAGCATCACAGCTCAAGAACGCGCATCAAGAGGAGACACTGTTTCCTGACTTTATGATCATATTTTCCGCCTTCCTCTGCCACTTCCAAAGGAAGGATCTAGTGCTTGTAATGGGAAAAGGAGAATAATTAACTTTGAATATATTTTTAAAGGCATTCCTTTTTAAAAAGCTGTATCTAGAGGAATGAACCAAACCCAGCCTCATCAGGCAAAGAGCACTCCCCAGCAAAGAAGTTGTCAACATAGTGATGCCAATGATCACGTTCTGGGAAGCAGATACACGTGTGCAAGTCCAGTAACACCTGTTACTCTTAAGAACTACCACTGCCAGTGGATGAACCGTCCAGGCTCACAGTTCTAGAGACATCAAAGCAGCTACTACTTGGTGCTCACCATCTATAGTCCATGTCTCTTCTAGGCGATCTCCATTTGTACACGATTTCACTTAATCCATAGGAGTTCAAATGGAAATGTCCTTAAATATGTTTTCTCTAAAATATTTTAATCCTCTATACAAATGTAGTGGACACTGTGATGCTCTCACTACTACTTGGATTCCATATCAGGAAAGACTTCTTGCCCCTGGTGCTGGGAGTGCTGTCAGCATATGGCCTTCAGCTATCTGCCCCTCCAGGAACTGCGTTGGCTACAGAGACCTATTCACCCAGGACATGCCCCCTCATCCAACGACTGCTCTATGCGCGAGTATAAAGGCTTGGGCAGCTCAGCCCAGCTTGGAACTACTCTAAAGGGCCATTCTAGTGCCAGAACTCCCCATGGTTCGGCCAAGTGTGTCACTGGGCCTACACTGCAGACTGACTTTTCCTCTGCCCTTTCTGCTCCTTTCTCCTCCGCCCTTCCACAGGCGTTGAACTAAGAGCACTCTTTATTGACACCTTTCTGGCTAAACTCCATCTCAGAGCTTGCTTCCCGGGGAACCCAACCTGTTGTAGGGTTGCCAGATAAAACACAGGCTGCCCAGCTGAATTTTAATGTCCAATGAAGAACAATTTTTTTTTTAGTATAAGTACATCCCAGATATGGCATATATTTATACTAAAAATTATTTATTTGAAATCCAGTTTTAACTGGGAGTCCTGTATTTATATTTGTTAAATTTGGCAACCCTGACCAGATGTAATCCCAGACAGAAGCCACTAAGAAGGGGTTTTAGAGCTGGATCGTTCACCACCTGGATTGTAATGAGGATCCCATCGCTGGTAGTAGATTAACCACTAATAGCTGAATGTTGTGTATCAGATGTTTGAGAATTATGGAGAAAGTGGGACTAAAAGCATAATGAAATCAGATGGTTACTGCTAAACTTGATTGATCCTCTGGAAAAAGATAGGAAAAACCTGAGAGCAATGAAATGCTAACTGAAAACTACGTGGCAAAGCCCAGGGCCTCCTTAGCAGCATACAAGAGGCTCTCATCTCCC
>NW_017731362.1:3619309-3621950 GCF_001890085.2 Hipposideros armiger
CAAGATTGTGTCTTAGCCAATCCTACTCACTTTGATATGAGTTTTTCTTGTTTGCCCAATGTGTAGGAGTTCATTTGCAGAGGAAAATGTTCCATATGTCGCAACAGATTTGGTGTCTGTGAGAGGAGGTTAGGTCAGGATCTTGTCATATAACCATCTTGAACCAGAGCTTGCCATTGGAATTTTGACAGCGATTGCATTGAAATTTCTGAGTTGCTTTAGGTAGTATGGACCTTTTGACAATGTTAATTATTTCAAACCATAAACCTAGAATATGTTTTCATTTGAGTCATCAATTTCTTTCATCAATGTCTTATACTTTTCAGTTTACAGATCTTTCACCTCCTTGGTTAAATTTATCTCTAGGTATTTTATTCTTTTTGAGGTAACAATAAATGGGATCATTTTCTTAATTTCTTTTTGATAGTTTGATGTTAGTGTATAGAAAAACAATTGATTTTTGTACATTGATTTTGTATCCTGCAACTCTACTGAGTTCATTTATTCTGACAGGTTTTTTCTGTTCTTGTTTGTTTTTTGTTTTGATGGAGTCTTTAGGGTTTTCTACATATATCATGTCATCTGGAAATAGAGACAGTTTTACTTTCCCCTTTCTGATTTGGGTGCTTTTTTTTTTTTTTGCTTTTTTTCTAACTGCTCTGGCTATGACTTCCAGTACTATGTTGAATAAAAGTGATGAGAGTAGGCATCCGTGTCTTTTTCCTGATCTTAAAGGAAATATTCTCTGCTTTTTACCACTTAATGTCAGCTGTGGCCTGGTCACAAATGGCCTTTATTATGTTAAGGTACATTCCCTCTGCACCCAGTTGAGAGCTTTTATCATAAATTGATGTTGAATTTTGTCAATATTCTTTCTCCATTTGTTGAGATGATTGAGATGATATGATTTTTATCCTACATTTTGCTAATATGATGGCACACTGATTGATTTGCAGATGTTGATCACTGTCTTTACATCCCTGGAATAAATCCCACTTGATCATGGTGTATAATTCTTTCATTGTATTGCTGAATGTGGTTTGCTAATATTGGGGGGGGAAGGGTGAGAGGAGAATTTTTGCATCTGTGTTTATCAGAGCTATTGGCCTGTAATTTTCCGTGGTGTCCTTGTCTGGGTTTGGTATCAGGGTAATGCTGGCCTCATAAAATAAGTTTGGAAGTGATCCTACTCTTCTATTTTTTTGGAAGAGGTTGAGAAGGATATTTCATCTTCATTTTTTAGTTATTTTCACAAGAATTTTAGGTTGACAGGTTTTTTTGTTTGTTTTTTCAGTTTAAAGATGTTGCTCCCCTGTCCTTTGATCTGTTTTGTTTCTGAAAGAAATATGCTCTGGTTCTTATCTTTGTTCAGCAGTATATAATGTTTCTATTTTCTCTTGCTACACTTAAGATTTTTCTCTATTTACTGGCTTTAAGCAATTTGATCATGATGTGACTTGATATAACTTCTTCTGTTTCCCATGCTTAAGTTTCATTGAACTTCTTGGATCTATGGATTATAGTTTTANCGCTGAAATTGTATTTTCAATTTATGCATTTATGACTGAACTTTCCTCTTAGAATTGCTTCTGCTGTATCCCATAAGCTTTGGAATGTTGCATTTCCATTTTCATTCATCTCTATTTCTTTGTTGACCCATTGGTTGTTCAGTATCATGTTGTTTAATCTCCACATATATTTGTAAGTTTTCCAGCTTTCTTCTTTATTTTTAGTTTCATACCATTGTGGCCTGAAAAAAAAGTTTGACATAATTTCAGTCTTCTTAAGTTGATTAGTATTTGTTTTTGGCCTAATGTAACGATCTATCCTGGAGAATGTTCCTTGTGTACTTGAGAAGAACGTGTTTTGTTGTTTTAGATGAAATGTTCTGTATATATCTGTTAAATCCACCAAATGTAACATGTTGTTTAAGGTTAATGTTTCCTTATTGAGTATCTATCTGGATCATCTACCCATTGATGTAAATGTATATTTAAGGTCATACACTTATTGTCTTGCTGTTTATTTCTCCCTTTAGGTATGGTACTATTTGCTTTATATATTTAGGTACTCTTATATTTGGTGCACAGATACTTATAAATGTTATACCCTCATGTTGGATTGATGCCTTTATCATTATGTAATGCCTTTGTCTCTTATTAAAGACTTTGTTTTAAAGTGTATTTTGTCTGACATAAGTATAGCTACCCCAACTTTCTTTTGGTTTTAATTTGCACAGAGTATCTTTTTCCATCTCTTCACTCTCAGTCTGTGTGTATCCTCACATCTGAAGTAAGTCTCTTGTAGGCAGTATATAGATGGGTCTTGTTTTTTTATCCATTCAGCCACTCTCAGTCTTCTGATTGGAGAATTTAGTCTATTTACATTTAAAGTAACTACTGATATGTACTTATTGCCATTTTGTTCATTGTTTTCTGGACATTTTGTTGTTCCCCTGTTGCTTTCTTCCTTTGTGATTTAATGGTTGTTGGAGTGGTATGCTTAGATTCCTTTATCTTTTGTGTATTTACTATAGGTTCTTGCTTTGTGGTTACTACAAGGCTTACATACAACCTATATAATAGTCTATTTTACATTGATAACTTAACACATTGAGGACGGGGCATTTAAATGTATAGAC
>NW_017731362.1:3627875-3629269 GCF_001890085.2 Hipposideros armiger
TTTTATCCAGGTGGTAAGCTGAGACGATCATAATGCTCACCTCTCAAGGATCACTGTACATCACTTCCTTGATGTCCAATGTCTTCAGAAAATCTATTTTATATATTTTTTCCATTTTTTGTTTGTTTCAAGCAAGAGGGTAAATCTAGAGCCTTTCATTGCTTTTACCTGACAGGGAGTTCTCTCCATCTTTTTGAAAGGTCTCACGCTCTTAAAGCATTTAGGCTTCAAGTATCCTGCCCTGGCTGGGGAGCTTGGGCTGATTTTAAATTAGGAATTGGGATAATAAAGTTTCTCACAAGATTTTTTCCTCTAGGTTTTCTTGTCAGTGTGCATACTCTGACCTCCATTACTCTGGAGCAACATTAGAGCCAAGACTCAAATTTGAGGTCAAAACGGTTTTTTTGTGTGCTTTGTTTTACTTTGTTGTTGTTTTTTTGTTTTTGTTTTTTTGGGTTTTTTTGGCTTGTTTCAAGATCTAAGCCCTTGTGCTTAAATGAAAGAATCCATCATATAGTTCAAAAATCCACCTAGTAACATATGCCTAGCATATACTTCTCTCAGGGACTTCATGAGAATCTTCAAACAGGCTTTAGATATCTGTAGGTCAAAGTTTACAATACAGTGTAGGGCTAAATGGGTGTGAACTCTGGAGTCAAACTAAACTAGAATCATTATGCTACTGAGTTATATTACTTAATTTCTCTAAGCCTCAACTTTTTTCACCTGTAAAATAGAGACTTAAAATCTATTACCTCTAACAAAATGACAGTGCCTCATAGATTTGTTTTGGAAGTTAAGATAATCTACTTAAGTTGCTTAACCCAGGGCTGGTATGTAATAAGTACTCAATAAATGATCACCATCATCATCATTTCTTGGAGAAAATACCATCAAATTCCATTTCAATCTCATCCCAAACTTCCAGTAAATTCCAAATATGTAAGTACTCAAGGCACATATTGATTCATGCAAATTTTATATAAATTATGCCATAAGACAGTACAATTTTGTTATAGAAATAGTTTATGTGATGTCAGGGACATGGCGGCATGAGGGGTGCTCCCTGATCTATTCCCTTGAAGTTACAAGAAGTTGAATAGCTATAATTCAACAAAGGATTCCCTATGTAACACACAAACACGTCTGAGAGATCTGTGCATTGAAACATCTGAAGGTGGGTGAATCGGGGTGAAAAGGGGAGGAGAGAAGGGAGAAGTGCAGAGACAGGGGGCATGGGACGCAGCCCAGAGCTCACTGTGGTCCCAGGAGAGGGGAGGACTGAGACTGCAGGTGCACTCTCTGTGGCCCCAGCAATTCTACCTGCGGGATCAGCATATAATACAGCTGAACCCAGCAATCTGGGCAAAGACCAAACACAGAAGTGCAAAAAT
>NW_017731362.1:3630454-3687536 GCF_001890085.2 Hipposideros armiger
TGACTGAATCCTGAAATCCAAGAAGCAAACAGAACACCTAATTACCTGAATCCTAACAGGCCTTCTCCAAGGCACGTTATATTGAAGTTGTCAAAAATTAATGACAAAGAGAATTCTCAAGGCAGCCAGAGAAAAGAAGATGGTAACCTATAAAGGAAAGCCCATTAGATTATCAGATTTTTCAGCAGAAACTCTATAAGCCAGGAGGGAGTAGAATCAAATATTCAAACTATTAAAAGAGAATAGATATATCCTGCAAAGTTATCCTTTAGCTATGAAGAAGGAATAAAGAGCTTTCAGATATTCAGAAGCTGAGGGTATTTTTTACCACAAGGCCTGCATTACAGGAAATATTGAAGGTAGTTATTCTACCTGAAATAAAAAGACAAACGGATACAAAACTATGAGTAAGACTAACAGACAGGCAGAAGCAGGAAATGGAAACCCCTACACATAATAGGGCATTATACACTTAAACATAACATAAAGGGTAAAGAAAATAAAAACATAAAAAGAGAAGAAGAGAACTTGCTACTGCAACTCAGAAATGAACTCACAGCATAAATAGGGATAATTTGGGACAAAACAAAAACATAAAAGGGGCAGGAGTAAAGGATTGAATTTGCAAAGGGGAATGGAGATAAGATGCATAATGAAGAAAAAGGACTACATATATATGCAAAATGTTAATATGGGAAACTATGTGGTAAGGGAAGTAAATGGAACCTCTCTGTGGTATTGGCTCAGGTTTTTTTTGTAAACCTAAAACTGTTCTAAATTTTTTAATTTTTAAAATTAGTGTGACATGGCAGATTACTGTAAAGTAATAGCTTAAAGAAGATGGCAGCTACCATAAAGATAGTCTTTTAATTTCAGTTTCAAAATTCTATTTTACAGATTCCAACTGAATCAGCTGGTGCTGTTTTAGAGTAATATATACAATGATGGAGAGAATGCAACATATACAGGTTATTGTATACTAAAACTGTGGTAAGTGGTATGTTTGCAATTTTTGTCAAATTTGTGTCCCATGTATTCAGCCATCCTCACTCCTTTTCCCCTCACCACTCCACATAAGCACTATTCCCAGCTCAGCTCCTTCACTAGTGTCAGCACCAAAATCAGTGATTCTATAAACGAAAAGGTACGATGAAGTTACTTCTCATCCAACTAAATCCCAACTGTTTAAAATATTATCAAAGAATGTCAGACCAAACTAAGGTAAAACTCTAACAAATAACATTTATTTTTCCTTTACATATATATTTCACAGCCTGAACATCACATTGCCTTCCGAAAAAGGTGCTTTTATGCCATTATATTTTACTATTTACCGCACAGGCATTAAGCATTCTCATTAAGATGATGAGACAATTTGCTGGTAAACATTTAAACACACAGACATTGATTTCAATATCGCAACATATTTTTGGTCATAACCAAGGAGGTACATCAAAATATAACAACAATGGCTAATATCTTATAAGCAAATAATATTTAGCTCTGCACTGTTTATACAATAGGCTGTGGTAATAAATAGTATCACCAATCTCATCCACTATTAACTGGCCACAAAAAGCCTAACATTCATTTTAATTGTGATATGAAATGCTCTATTGGTGTGGTTCCAACATAGCCTTACGATGTTGTGGGTGTTTAACCTTGAATACATGAAAGAAAAAGTACTACACTGAACTAAGAAAAGAAAAATACTAAACTGGTATGCTCTGGTTAACTACAAACATGTCATGTTCACGTATTACATTCCTAACATAAAGGCAAATGTTTAAATAGAAAAACTAGCAGTCCAAAAAATGTCAATGTGCAAGATGTGAGGAAAACACTGCATTTAAATTTGCACTCATTTGCAAGTTACAGTACTAGCTCAGTTTAAACACTAACAGGAAAAATATTCAGCAAGAAAAAGTGGAAATGACCTCTCTCGGCAATGACCTCTCTTGGTGGAGAACTAGTCACTGCACACTGCTCCACTGTTTAGAAAGTGTTTCTGGTAATCTAGAGCGTCTAACACCTTATGACTATCCTTCGTTCAACAAAGGAGACTGCAGGCATGCTTCGATCAGTGGTAAGAATAGGAAGAAAAACCTGAATCAGCAACATTTTCTTCCTTAGTTCGGTATACGGGTCCTTCTCATTATTATAACTTACTAATAATGTTTTCTGAATCAGGTTTACTAAACGCTATAAAGAATAGCTACCCTTCATACAATACTAGGTTTGATTTTTTTAAGTATGTCAGCATGATAAAAGGTACATGCACAGTCATTCTACCAACAGATACAGGCAATACTCAGCATACCACTCAGCTTGAATCACGTTCAAATTCTACACAGAGATTCTCTGTAGTGTTTTCAATGTGTTAACTGCTTGGAAAGCAGAAATTGCCTAATAACCACTGCAGTATGTTTTCTTAATTGAAATGTTTATAAAAATAAAGTCCGAATCTGTAAGTCTATAGAATGTCAAGAATTCGATTAGAGATGTTAAAAGCATTGGGCAAAACCCTCGTTTTCAGTGTGCCGTCTGCCCCACAGGAGAAGATCCGATTGCCCTGGGTGATGTCAATCTGCATGACTCCAGCCCCAAGGTTTCTGAATATGGACTGTTTAGCATGTTCATTTTTAAATGAATGAATTAGACCATGGCCTGTCAATCTCCAAACCTAATTTAAAAGAAAAACAGAGTGAAAACAAAAAGTGTTAAGTCATTTAAAAAAAAAAAGAGAAAGACCAAAAAGCAAAAACATGACCTTCACTTTTATTCCCTTGGCCCAAATGATCACATTATAGCCCAACTTTCCCAACCACTGACTCTTTCCTAACAGCTTATCTGACTGGAAATAATATCATTCAGATATTAATTTACTGTCCTTATACTTCACTGTCCCTTCTTTCAAATTTCTCTTCATGTTCTCTTGTAATTACAAATGGGATATTTGTGGTTAATATAAAATTCAATTAAATACTTAAGTTAATTCAATTAAATGTTCCTAATGCTAAGCTAGGCCCTGGGCAATATAAAAGAACACCACCATCTCAGTTATCGAGAAACCTTGCCTCAACTATACAAAGCAGAGTCAGGTACTAAGAAGCAGAGGTGGTGAGAGGGAAGGAAGTGCTGAGAAGCAAAATTAATGTCACCAAAAAAGCCGTGCCTTAATGAAACTCATACACTTTACTCAAAACAGTCCTTTAAGGCTTTTTCATAACCTGAGTGTCTAATAAAGTTGCTTATCTGATTTTCTGGACCATAACAGTTTAGAAAGAACCACACGGAAGGAAGAGTATCAAGAGACATTCAACACCTCCACAAAGCTTTACTTTATGCCTCATTTCAAAGAGCACAGTGGGGTTTTTCTTCCCAATCAGTCTTGACAACAGATCAAGATAATACATAACAGCACATTCCCACCTCTTGTACCAACTCACCTTTATGTTCCCTTCAGCTGACCCTGTAGTAAAAAATTCTTCACAGGGATCCAGAGACAGCGCCTTAATGGCTGAGTCGTGTGCCTGGAACGTGTGGATCAGCTGCCTCTGCCTGATGTCTAAGATGCAGACATATCCTTTCCTACCTCCAGATATGAGGAGTTGATGTTTTGGTGCATACTGGAGTACCGTGGCACCATGATCATGGCATGCGAAACCTGAAGAAGAAAAACAAGAGTCATTTCCCCAAAAATTTCTATCTTGGCAATTCTGATAATATTTAAATAATATAGAAATTACTGACACTTTTTTCATTCTAATTTCTATAATCATATGATCAAAGTATTAAAGAAGATCCAAGCCAATGACAGACAAAACTATTCTTACCCACAATTTTAATATGAAAACACACACACAGGAAGTTTAAACTTTAAGCTCAAACTAAGTTATGCTACTACATAAGTAGTATGCAGAAACGCAAGTACAGAGGCGACCAAGCTTCTCAAGCGCACGCTCAGCCACCAATGACAAGTACTTCCCCTCTCCTAGTTCTTGCCCACATATACAGCCTCATCAAAACTTCTCAGGTAAGTAACTGAAACTCAAGTACACCAGTGTGCAAATGACCAGCTACAATTTAAGGAGTTATCCTTCCAAGGATTCTCTCCATTTTAATATGATTATTTCATAAACTACTATGTGGCAAATCTTTAAAAGATATTAACAGTTATTCACATAAAAAAGAATTGTGCAATCAAATAAAATTGGGAAATAACTACAGCTTTCAAAATGCACCTCATCATAGTAAAACACTGAAATCTTTCTGTAAAAAAATCCACCCAGCTTTGTTCAGCCCAAACTTATTGGATGGAGCACTCTTTCAGCACCTTTATGTGGAAGAGGGATCTTTAGGATACCAATTTGGAAAATACTATCTTAAACAAAATGAATACTACTTAAATGGCATTGTTCATATTTCTAGCTCTAACTGTAAGGTTAACTTTTATAGTCAGGTTTAATTCTTTAAAACATAATCTCATTTCTATTAAGCTCAATGAATACAACTAATTCCTTAGAAAGCCTTGTTAGTAACACCACGCATATTACCATATTCTCCGAATAGAATACAACTAAAGACTGCTCTAGGCTAGCTGGATTTCTATGACCACACGCATACATATTTACCTCAGCAAGGTAGCCAGGTATTCTAGTTAACTTTCAGAATTTTATTCATTCCAAATATTTCTCTATTATCAACCCATGAATAAATACTGACTGGATTCACTGGTTAAACTAAAACTAGGAAAGCATTCCTTCATAGTGTTATTAAAAATCACAGACCTTAACTTACCATGAATGAGGCTGTTTCCAGGTGATATCAAAGTATCCCAGAGGCATACATTTCTTATAAAGAACAACAATAAAAATATATCATGAACAATTGTTCTAAATCATCACTAGGGGCAAACTGTCTTCAAGTCAAATATCTTATTGAATCTTATCTTTTTTGTTCACTCACATTTACGTACAGCGCAGTGGCCAGGCAATCATACAACTTATGAAGTGATCCCCCGTCAAGTCCAGCACTCATCTGATACCATATACACAGTTTTACAACATTTTTTACTATATTCCCCATACTGCACTTCACAACCCTGTGACTATTTTGTAACGACCAGTTTGTGCTTCCTAATCCCTTCGCCATTTTCACCCATCTCCCCAACACCCCTCCCATCTAGCAACTATCAATTTGTTCTCTGTGTCTACAAGTCTATTTCTGATTTGTTCTAAATTTGCTTATTTCTCATTTTGCTTCTCTGTCAACCTACCTATTGTCATTGGACTGTCCAGATGTGGCAACTAGACTTGAAGAGGTAATAAATGCAAAGTCACTTGTGGCTTTACTGTGGCACTGCCAATTCTATGGGAAACAAAATGCAATTGATGTTATCTAAAAATCCAATAAAATTTGGTACAGTGCACACACATAATTCTGTTAATATACTATATGCATAAGCTAAGTACAGTTTTGTAAAACAGTCTAGAATAAACATTAAGTGACAGTATAAGAATTAGCTGTCATTTGCATATTATTTGGCTAATATACGATAATTTTTTAAAACCGGAAAGGGATGGTAAAAACATGGAATTAAAGGTTATGCTTTTTAGAATACATAACAAAAGAATAAGATAACAAGTACACGAACTTCATATAATTAAATGGCTTGATTAAGTAAGGGCTCAATCAAACAATTTTAGTGCTAATGACCTCAAATACATTTAATAAACTTTAAGTAATAATATAAATCATAATAAACAACAACCCAAGGAGGAAAACTTGCATAACCATCTAGTCTTCGATTGTAGTATAACGGACTTAAGTCAAATTAACTTGGTTACCATCCATGTTCCTTACCATCTCTGTGTTCCCTGCCCTCACCCCCAGGTGAAGAGCTTTAGTAATTACAAAAACAAGATCCAAGTGGGCTGCAAATAATCCAGAGGTTTAAGGCTGTCCCAAACAGTTCCTGAGGGTATTCCAGTACTGTGGGAAATCATTAACTGTGCCAGGAATGACTTTTCTTGTTGGATCTATTGGGTGAGTAGAAGCTGAGGACTGAGTGAGGACCAAGAAGGAGGATGTCAGGGTATTTTAATATAAAACAGACATTTTCTGTTTGAAATGATCATGGTATAGATCTGACTGAAGGTAAAAGGATAGATTCAAGATCACTTCCATTTCTGTAAAGACTTTATGATACAGTCTGTAGTGTACTAATTTAAGAGAAATATCTTGTTCCACATATGTAAGAACATGTGCATAGCCTAGAAAAGAAAATTTAAAAGTATCTGGGAATCTACCTTAAATCCTGGAGGTTCAGGACTTTCTATAAAATGAAAATATATGAAGCCAGAAGTTCCTCATAGGATAGCATCGTCTTCCACCTCTCCTCTGCCCCATCCTCACCCAGTGAAGATATGCTTGCCTCCATCACCAAATGTTTTAATATGATTTGGATTAATGAATGAAGTGGCCTATTGGGATTGGTTATTTTATAATGTAGTAAACAAAATTCTGGAGCAAACTGGACTACAGTTGGCCCTCCATATCTGCAGATCAAAAATATTTTTTAAAT
This sequence comes from Hipposideros armiger, assembly GCF_001890085.2. Taxonomy (NCBI): domain Eukaryota; kingdom Metazoa; phylum Chordata; class Mammalia; order Chiroptera; family Hipposideridae; genus Hipposideros; species Hipposideros armiger. The sequence continues at coordinate 3,637,041 of NW_017731362.1, forward strand.
GTTACATTGTTGCTGACATGTATTATGTAGTTAGGCATCTGTACTGAACAAGTACAGACTTTTCCTGTAATTATTCTCTAAACAATACAGTATAACAACTATTTACATAGCATTTACATTGCATTAGATATTGTAAGTAATCCAGAGATGATTTAAAGTATACAGAAAGATGTGCATAGGTTATATGCAAATACTATGCCACTTTACATAAGGGGTTTGAGCATCTGCAGATTTTGGTATCCACGGAGGTCCTGGAACCAATCCCTCATGGATAGCAAGGGACAACTGTACATGGAACCTGTTTGATTCTTAATATAGGTGTCTAAAATGAATTACTACAAAATGCTATCATTAAAAAAAATTTGTTTTCAAAATGGATGAAAGTATTAAAAAATGTATTCTACAGAGGACCACACACAGGGAATGCCCCTGAAATATTTCAAATGTAATGATTATTCTTCAAGCTGTTTCAGGTCATTTCAGTATAAAACTAGGACAATGACGGGTACTGAGCTATGAGTGCTGGACAGAAGTGCCTTTCCCACCAGATCCACCAATGAGGTTCACTGTCTGAAACAGATATTTCATAAACAAGTGGGCTCTACATGCTCTGGGAATGCTAAGTAATACTTACTATGTAAGGTTTAGGATTTGCTGCAGTTTGATTTACTTGCCAGATACTCAGAAAGCCCTCTCCATCTGCAACACCACACTGTTAGAAAGGCATAAATATTAAACACAGCTTCTTAGTGTCCATATCAAAGGTAAAACCATTTATATAAGCAGAGTCACTTAGTCCCCACTAAACTAACATTCTGCCTATAACTGTTTCTGCTGTTACAGTTCCCAAGAAAGTCCAAGTATTATAAACATCCTGCCACTTTTTAAATGCTTTTCACAGTTGTCCTCCCATCTTCTGTAGAAGAATTTAGTAAAAAATTGGAAGGGTCCTCCCAGGTGCTTGATTGTGATGACAGGCACCACCAACAAACTCAACAGAGCTCTTTATCCTCACAGAGTATTTAGTATGTTTAAGCAGATCATTAATCCATACAAAATTTTGTGGATTTATGCTTTTATTGGGAGACGAGGAGGTACATAAACAGATACCAACAAACTACCTGTTCTGCTCAAATCCAGGGTCACTGAATTTGCATTTAGATATAGTTTTACTAACCATTTATTCATAAATATCCACATTTATTTTCAGATGAATTTAGTAGTAACTCCCAAGAACTAACCTTGTTGCCTTGAGAATTAAAATATAATCTGGTAACTCTTGCATTGCCGGCTTGGCGAAAACAGACAAGTTGCTGAGGTCGTGTCCATTCAAACATTCGTACACTGCCGTCCTGAGCACCTGTAAGATCTGAAACACGAAAGGAAAACCAGAAAATAAGAACAGAAAAAGCTAAAGAAAGAATTCCAATATTATCCATTCTATAAATCAACTTCAAAATGATGGAGGCCACTTGCAATCCTTAGGTCATAAATAAAATACTTACAGTATTGATGGACCGGATGTGAGGTCATTCTCTTAACATTATGTAGATTCCTTTTCATAAGCTTTAAAAGAAGATAATAAAAAATGAATTTATTTTGTACATAACAGAAGGGATGAAGAAGGATATGATTCAGGCCAACTCTAATTCTGATAACATTTATTTTACAACTGGCTTATTACTGAAATAAACCCTGATGTGGATTTTCTGAACCACTTAACATACGACACTTGTCTGAACAGATTGTGGAAGTCACTCACTGGTGCAGCCCTGGCCTGTGTGGACTGTGAGAATCCCAAGCAGCTTCACCTAGTAAAGTAATAAAGAGAATTCTCCTCCAAGCGCCCATCCTGAGGACAATCAGGAGTCTCTCCAGTCCTTAGAGTAGAACATGAGAATGCGACCCCTTCAACTACAGTGACGAACAACCATGTTACTGTAGACATGAACTCCTCTTAGACTTTGCTTTACCACTTTGTGCCTCACGGTTTGCTCATCTCTAAAATGATAATGAGGGATAATAACAGCGCCTACCACCTAGGGTTGTTGTGAGAAAAAGCATGCACCTGACAAAAAGAAACTCACGATATGTTAGCTATTATTATTATTATGGTGTACTAACTGGTCACTGTCTCTGACCTTTAGGATCATTTCTATGTCAAAGTGATTTCAACTTATTTTTGAGGGAGTTCACATCCAGAAACCATACCTAAAAGTAAATAACATACCACACTAGCTCCAGTGCTAGTCTGTCCACTGCCCAGCCATGGCAGAGATGAAGGTGGATGCACCTGATTTGCTGAGTAGGATGATGTGCTGGGTTGATAAAGAGTTGTAGTGGAACCACGGTAATCAATATCATCTGAACTGTGAAAAACATTTGTGTGTTACTGTGAAAACTGCATTTTCTCTTAATGCAAATGCCAATTACAGAGCTTCTTATGTACACACAGGACCGCCTTTATTTTTAAAAAATTAGTAAATATCCATGAGAAAAACTTTGGTACATGTCCTAGTCAGAGCCAATTTTAGTACTGTTTAACTTTTTCCCTTTAGGCAAAATATAAATTTAGTCGAATGTTGTTCAGGGGTAATTTTATTGTGGCAAAAGTTGGAACAAATGTTTATTTTGAAGTACTGTTTAACAGAGCTTTTTATCATGTATAAGAAAGGCTATATGTTCTATTCAAGTATAGATATCTCATGTATCAAATTCATACATTTTTAAAGAAATTATGATTTAAAGATTTCTTAAAGTAGGTACTAATCACATAAAAATGTTGAATTTTTATGATGGACTATATCATATCATATTACATGGTTATATCTACTCTAAAGTGTGATACTGATATCTAGTTATATACTGACAAAATAGAAAATTCAACATAACAGACAGATGTTATCATGGCACCATTCCCAAGCATATAAAATTTTCAAGAGTCTGGAGAAAAGCAAGAGTGGGGGACAAATGTGGAGGAGAAACCCCAATAAAGGGAAATGTTACAAAAACACTCTTGGTGCAGTGTCTATAGCTTTACTGAAAAGTAAAGATGTCTATATTTTTATCTGTAAAAAAGGTATACTTATAAGGAGATAAGAAGAAACACTGGAAATTACTCAATAAATGTGACTTATCAATCAGTCTAATACATTTGTGTATATTGCTTTTTGCTTTAATTATCCAGATCAGATGAATTTACTTAATATTGTGTAATTCCTGACATTTCTATGGAGTTAAATGTCAAAGTAGCAGTTGCCAGCATTAGACTTTGGTGTTGAGGATTCTGCTGACTCAAACACTGTGAATAGTTCACGGTCTAATGGAAGAAGAATGAGTAGTTTGTTCATTGGTGTAAGGGGAGCCTTTTACTGGCAGCTAAACTAATTATGTTTGTCTCCTATTCAAATGAAGGGAGAGAGGAGAGAGATACAAATATACTTTTCAAGATAATTCAAATCATGTGCATAACCAAAAAGGCTCCTTTTGAAGAAAATTACATTTAAAATTATCTATATAAGACATTAACCTTTTGGATTCTCTGTCATATTCTTCTCCAATCCACATATATGACTGACAGGCCAGTAGAGAAGTAACATCGAGTTCTTGTACATCATGTGTTGAAGCCAAAACAATCTCATTACAGTTGGCCTGTAAAGCAAAGGCAGAATCAATCATTTAATCACTTGCGCTAAAAAGAAGTACATTCTTTATAATGACTAAAGCTTTTACCTTATTAATGGAAAATGCCATGATCATATCTGATTCCTTATGAATGATTTTTGCCTTTCCACCTGGATAGCCCAGATCAGCTTCAACCTACAAAACATTTGTCAGCAGTTTTAGTTGTTGCAGCACAGCTCCACCCAGAAATCTGTACACCCCACAAAATTAAGGATAAGAAGAAAATGTAGCAGCAGCAAGTAAAAAGGTACCAGTAATCTTAGTGTATTGAAAATTAGCTTTGGAATTATCTTAAATTCTCTGATGCCCTGTAATCAGCCCAATTATAAATATTCCATTATGATTATAGGATACTGATTAACTGTTATAAAAGGTATTTTTATGACATAGTTTTCATTAGTATTTATCACAGTCATGTGTCTTATCTCTTCCAAAAGTGTATAAAGACACTGCAGTAAGAATGTGTATACATAAGAGGCACAGAGTAGAAGAAAAAGACTTAGAAAGACAAAGGAGTCACATAAGAAATGAAACACTTTTAAATAAGGATGATGAGCTAGGGATAAGGAGAAGTTGGAAAGAAGAATAATTAGAAAAGAATGAAGGAGATTGATGAGAGGAAGGTATAGTGGCTTAGGATCAAAGGTAATGGGAAGGAAAGAAGAGGCAGAATCAAGAAGGAAGAAAAAAAAAATTAAGAACAAATTGGAAAAAGTGGCAGAAGTGGAGATGGAGCAAGAAGGAGAAGAACCAGTGGCAGGAAGAGCAAGCTAGTCACAGCCCCGCATCTCCTGCCACGTCACCGAGGTGCATGGAAGCGAAGAGGACTCTCACTAGTTAACCAGCTGGGCAGGTCATGGTTAGTATTAGAGATGAGGGGTTAGCTCCTTGAACTTGAAAGAATGAGCTAAATACAAGAGCTTGGAATACTACCTTGATGTGGTAATCTTCTGCTACGTGGTTTTGTTTGACCTGCTCCACATGCTCTTCTACAGACTAAATACACCACACCATCACAAACAAAACACATGCATGAAACAAAATATAAAGAGAATGAAAAATTTCAAACTGAGATAGTAAAGATGGTAAAAATGAATGTGCAAGGTTTCCTTTTAAAAGCACAAAATCAAGAAAGAAATTAAACTGAGTAAAATATGATGTAATCAGATAAACACAACACAAAGAAAACCAGGCAAAATTTAAGTTAATGTGACTTATACAAAACCTATTTCAAAATAAAAGTTACTTATTTGTATATCAGTTACATAAAAATAAAACCTACATGCATAGGCAGATGCATTCTATACTACATAGATTCCTATCCTACAGAGGTTTATTTAGATACAAATTAAAACTACTTCTCTCTAAACCCAGATTGAAAGTACTGATAATTATTTCACTCTTATTCATAAGAAATATATCCATGAAGAGAGAGTCAGGGATTAAAATTCACAACCATTTACTATAATCATGATTTTTCTCCTTATAAATAAACAAATATTTAATAAAATGAGGCATGGGGGGAAATCACACAAATAACTTGCTCCTCGTTGATGACGGTCATTAGGGATGGCTACAATCAGAAGTAATACTTCTGCTCTGCTGTGGAAACCTCTGAAGGTTGGATCAGAGAAATACACTCCTTTTTTTTTTTTAAAGAGGGCGCAGCTCACAGTGGCCCATGCGGGGATCAAACCGGCAACCTTGGTGTTACTGGCACCACACTATAACCAACTGATCTAACCAGCCACCCCACAATATACTCCTCTTGAAGGGGCTGCTTCACTTACAGCCAAAAGGGCCAAATTCTCTGACCATACCTTCAGCGACCACCCTAGGGCTGCTGCAGCTGACAGTGAAGGAACGGTAAATGTGTGCAGGGTCCAATTTAGCAAAAGCCCAACTGTTAACGAACTTATTTGCTTTTAATCAAGTAGCTGAGTTTGCCACATTTATCAAGTTCATGAAAACTTGTTTTGTGGAATATTCTTATTTAATATATTCAATGAGTAAAAATTTCTTATGAATACATCTAAAATTTCAGCATTTCTCAGAAGAATTTTTATTAAGTCATTTTTTTAATTAGCTAACATCTTAGCACTTTTAGAATTAGTTTGCCAATTTTACTAATTAATTTGCTGAACTTGCTAAATTTATTGATTACCAAAATCCTATTTAATAATTTAAAAAGATAAAACTCTTCCTGCATGAGTCATTTTAATGTTGCACATTTCTGAACTTAGTGACCAGTGTTTGTCTTAACAGCTTTAATTTTTCCTTAATGAAAACAATTTTTCAGCACTTCTATGCTATTCAATACAGTAGTCACTAACCACATGTGGCTATTTAAATTTAAACAAAACATTCAGTCCCTCAGTCACTCTAGGCACATTTCAACTGCTCAATAATCACATGTGGCTGGAGACTACTGTATTATACAGAACAGATAAAATTTCCATTATCATAGAAAGTTCTATTGGACAGCACTGGACAAGATAATAATTTCATTCAAAAATTTAAATCAAAAGGTACAAAAAGGTACGTGATAAAAATTCTTCCTCCTGTCCCAACTCCCAGCCATGTATTTCCCTTCCCTGGAGCCAACCAATGTTTACACAGCATTTAAGAAATGTTCTATTTATCTCTGTCCCACATCCCTGTTCATGGAGACCCTCTGCTGGTACAAAAATATCAGAAAACACACAGCTTGGCTGCTGATGCCAAGAGCACAGAAACGGAGGGGCATAAAGAAGAGAGAGAGGGGTGGGAAGAGGCATAGGCTTAGTTAAGGAAGAGGGGAACCCAAGAGAAGAGAACAGAACCTAAAGGGCAAGACAAGAGTCTGAGGGTCCACCAGGCAGCCTAGACACCTGGCTTCCCACAGCAATCTGAGGCTCTGACAATCCTACACAATCAAACTGCTACAAACCTTATGAACAATTAAAGCATATTTTCAATAAATCATTATGTTTCATAATTTGAAGAACTAAACACTCAGGAAATTGATGTTTTTAGTGAACTGGCTTTCTGTGGATAACAGAGCCTTAATTGAACAAGTATCTTTTATTTTAAATCTATTTTTTAGATTTCTGCATCTTATTTTGTGGCATATGAATTCAGCATCACTATGGGAAATGCTGTAAATAGTTAAATGAAAAAGGAAATGAATTTGGCTCTGATTCCTCTAATAAATCCCACATCAATAACTTCAATACCATCAGGGTCTTTTGTCTGTTATCAAAAAAGCTGATATGACTCAAAAGTTTAATCTCTATAGTTCAATCCCTTAATTCCTCATTTAAGTACACAATTTTTAAGTCCATAGAGAAAATAATGACTGTTCACAGGGCTGACCACAATTACCATAGAGGTAAGTGGGTGACTAGTGACAAGAATGAATCCAGTAGGTTCTGCTGCCCTAGGCATGGAGGAAAACTGAGAAGCATTCTATATTTTACCTTGCAAAATGGAATCATGTAGACTGTCCCTCTTGGTTTTCACTTACCTAAGTGAAATATAATTCATTTTTCTTTTCTCATAAATTTTGTTTGCCATATCTTTAATCATATCTGACACTGTACTGAGTATACTCTCCAAGCTGTCCATTAACTCATTAAATGGCCAAATGAACTGAAAAGCTCCTATAAAACATCTCTATACCTCTCATTTTATAAGGAAGAGATCATTTTAAGTTCTACAGTGCAGTCTCCCAAATTCCTGATTCTTGTTACATCCTGAATGTTATTACATTACTTATATTTAAGTTAAAAATCACCATGCAATGCAGAACCTCTGCCTCATTTGTAAAAGTAATCTTCCTTCATCATGTATTTGATATTTCTGTAGTCTATTCTGTCTCACAAAATTATCCTCAATTTGCTACTGCTTAAGTTTATCCTGTTCATTTCTAAATGCTAAATAAATAAAATGCTTTTAAAGGGCTACATTGTATTTTCAATTAAATGATATACAGAGAATCATAATATAGAGTACACTCATTTATATACTACATTCCCCACACCATCCATCGCAATGTTTATAACATGTAAAAAGTCCAATGGGAGATATTATAACGGAAATAGCAACTTTCACTTAAGTATATATGATTTTGTTTTTTTAATTTACTTAGGGGAGAGTGCGAACACAGTCCCCCACTACCACAAATTATGCAGTCGAGCTTCTCACATTTGGGGAAATCGCAGGGGTCAGCACATCCGGAGTGCAATGGATAAGCCTCGCCCTGGGAAAACCACCTTCGTGATCATGGTATCTCCCCTGCCAGGTAAGCGTAAGTATATATGATTTATCAAGGGACCTATGTCATCTCATTGTTATGAAATAAAAATTGTAAGTTTTTATCTTAGAAGAATTTACTGTAGTTTGGTAAGCTATTACACACAATGTATGAAAGATACTTAGTTCCAACAAAAAGTAAATTGCAAAATAAACCAAGCACAGACTTCATTAGAAATATTAAAGAAAACTAAACAAAAATTACAACAGAATTTTTTTTTTCAAAATACCTCACTCTGCTTTCTTTTCTTCGTGAAAATATATCTAATAAATGTCTCTTGAAGAACTTCTTGTTTAACAAGGAAATGCCAAAGTCGTTTGACTGGAAGTGCAGAAGAATCCCGGGATCTATTAAAACAATCAACATATCACACTCATTTAGTCTATAGAAAACGTGATAAATATTTGCAAATGCTTTTTTAAAAACCTCCATTACATATTGCAAAGAAGATACATTAGGCTCAAAAAAATTTTACACTTTATTTCACTTTTAATTTTTAATTTTCTAAAAAATCATCCCTTCACCTGGCAGTTAATTCTCTAATTTACAGGTTCTCTGAATGAGCAGATTTAGCTGAGAGTCAAATAAATCTCTTATTATTTTAAATTATACTTTAGGTTGGCTCTGTTGGTTAAAGCCTACTATTACCAGTGAAGATAAAGTCATAGAATTTATTTCAAACATCCTAACAACCTAAAAAGCCCTGCTCTTTCAAGCTTAGGAGCAATACTCCTTATCATGGCCGGCTGCCTCAAATAAATCATGCTGCTTACCAAAATGGGCCCAGATGAACAGGTAGAAGATCAAACCATCAATGAAAAACAATGCACTTACTGTTAAATTACTGATAAAAGGTCAGTAACACCTGTTTGCATATGTAGATTAGCTCAAAAAATTTCTCTAAGAGCTCTTTAAATAACAAAAAAACACAATAAAGGTTTATTTCCTGATTATAAAAGTAATGTCTATTGAATTATAGGTAATACTGGGGAAAATAATTTTCTAACCACATTTCTGATGTTTTCCTTAGCATAAATTGCTAGAAGTAGGGTTGCAGGTTCAAAGTTATGAATATTTTGAAGGCTACTGGCATATTTTAACAGTATATCTTCCAGAAAGGTTAAACCAAGCTACACTCAACAGCATTATAAAAGCATTCTTACTTGAATGGAGTATTTTCAGGTTCTAGCATTGCTTTATTTCGAAGAATAGCTGGTCCAGCGCCTACTGAAAGGTCAGTTGGATATGTGTTGATATAGTTAGGGGGTGGACCTTCAAACTGATCCATTTTCTCTTGTAAGATGTGTTCCCAATTCTCCAAGTTTTTAATCACAGCAATACCTAATGGCGATGTTACAGGCAACTCTAAAAAGTGACAGAATATGTTATTATATTTTGATAAAAATGTAGATCATCATCCACATATTTATAAAATCTAGTTTTATAGCCATAACTTCTGAAAATACAAATAAATCTGAAAATACTAATCTACTATCATTTGGATTCATAACACTTTCAACAAACCAGAAGGCGAGCTCTCTAAAATGCGCTGAAAAAATGTCTAGTTTCTCCAGTCTGGTTTTTGTTTTTTCCTTCAACCTTCTAGGTAAACAGTGATTTTGCTATGCATTAAAACCATAGACTGGAGCCTAAAACAAATGAGACCTGTTAAATCTCCAATACAGTATTTTTTTTTTAGTACTAATGCTCTTTCATATGGATTTTTGTAAAGAAAAACTGTATGGTAATTTATTATATTAATTAACATTAATTTTTCAAATTCCAAACTTACCAGAGACTTCTACTCCAGCAATGGGAAAGAAATTCTTGACATTGTGAAGTACTAGCTTAACCATTGCTAAATGCAGAAGAGCCCAGCTGTTCAAAGGGGGACAAAAAAAAATTCTCCTTAATTGAAAAATAAAACCATGAGGGAGGCATAGTATGATCCCTGTTAATTGTTTAGCCCAATCTCCTACGCAGAAAAAAGCTGTTTTTTCTAACAGCTTGATATTTTAAAAGAGGCACCTTTGTAGTCTTTGAAAATAAAAGATATGCAACAGTATATTACACTTACAATATCTGGAAATTACCTGATGAAAAAAGATTTACTACACAGTCACATGGAATCTAAGAGCACATCAATAAATTAATATAAATTCTAACAGTGCAATAAACTACATATTTTTCCTTACTAAAAATGTTTGTGTTTGCACTCTGTATGTTAAGTTATTCTTTAAAACCATATGTGAAATATCCTATTGTCTGAAAATTTATCTCAAAGGTACAGAATTCCTAATCTGAAAACATAAGTTCGTTCTTATGTAAATTCATAATAATGTTACTTAAAATTATTAATATAAGGATTTTCTATAAAAGAAATGGCCCAAAAAAAAGAAGGAAAAGGAGAAAAGCCTTATTTACCTATAGGAGTTTGGATCTTGGTGCTCCTGAATTTGTGTGTCGGAAAAAAAAGCATCATCATCTTCTTCATCACTATGAATGCTTTCATCAGAATCATATATAACACCACTATCAGACAAAGGGAGAAATGGCTGCAATAAAAAGTAAAGTTATTTTTTAAATGTATAATTGGGTTATTTTTGTCCTAACTTAACATTGGGAGGAGGCATGATGGGAGATGTATTCCCTTATGTGCACACACAGCAAGGTGACAACAGTGATAACACATGTAAACAAGGAAACATGTTAATAGAAGGAAGGTGATGATCTCAAAAAAACAAAGCACTGAAAAGCAAATGATGTACCGAAAGAAATTAGACTAAAATGGATCTAGTCACCATGAGTATTCTGGTCCCGAAAACAGAGAATGTGTCATGGGGCCTCACCCCGGTCTGATAAAACCCCCAAATATCTATTCATCTACTTCTGCTCTAATTCCATGCTGACCAAGGGAACTACTGATAAGCTTAGAAAGTAGATACAAGTTACAAGTATTCCAGTCACCAGAAAAGCATGATGTTAATCACATGTTAATAAACTGACTTCTAATTTATACCTAAATCCCACATGATTTTACTTTGCATGATCCATATCAAGTATTTGATCATCCCTGAATGACTATTTAGTTTCTAGACTTGAGAGAGTGCATGTCTAAGCTATGGTGACTCAATCATTCCTCTGTGATGTGGATACAAGAGTTAAAAAAACAGACACACTTAAAACTTGCATTCCTCATGCCCCTTACCTTTGCAACAAAATAATCCCACATACTAAGTTCAGGAGGAATAAATTTTTCTTTGTAAGATGGTCTTTCTGCAGGCACTGGTGGTGGGGTAGCATCTTTCACAGGCCTTCCAGGGACCAGCATTCGCATGTTAAATCTCCTACGGTGTTTATCTATGTCTTCAGAAGGAACAGGAGGTGCTGAATAGATGGAAGAAAAAAAATTAGCATTTGTTTTCCATTACTAATTCAAAGAGTTAACCTTTCTTTTCATCCTACTCTTGCCATGGTTTAGTCCATACTAAATTACTTACATCTGTGCTTCTAAACACTTCTAGTTACTGCATCAGTTTCCCAGCCATCATGGCAGAGATGCAGATGAGGACAGAGCATAAAAGGATATGTGGCCATGAAGCAGTCTTCATGCAATACAGAAAAGGATGAAAGTAATTCTAGGTACAATGTACTAAATAAATGGTATATTCAACAAGTTGTAAGTAGAGTGCTGAGTGATTATTTATGTTCAAGAAAGATTCACTGAATATGTAGAATATAAAGCATGCCTTAAAAAGAAGGGCAGAAGCTCAGTGTGAAAAAAGAAAGAGGCAACACAAACAAATGATCAAAGATTTAGGTTAAAGAGGAGTAGTAAACTACTTTTGCTAGACAGGCCTCAGGAGGGCAATAACGACCACAATCCAGAGGTAGGCCAGGAACAGCTTGTGGAGAGGAGGCCGGGAGCTTCTATGGGCATTCTCATGAAAGCGCTTAAGCTCGTCACATGATGAGGCATGATGTGCTTGATCAATAGAGAGGAAGATGGACAAAGATGACAGAAGGGCCCGAATTAGTATGGTGGGTGGTAAACACTGAGAGCAAGGGTTAGATACAAGGAATACATAAAAGAAGCATCAAAAGGATTCAGGAACTCATTGGATATGGGAGGGCCAGAAAATAGAAATCAACCACTCCGCTCTTAAATTTCCCACCACAGAAAATGACAATTCTATCTCAACTCCTTTCTCCCACACCCCACACAATTCACAATCTATCAGCAACAACCTCAAATTATATCCAGAATATACTGCTTTTCGCTCTGCCCATGACTACCACAGTAGGCTAAATCACCTTTAACTTTTTTTCTAATTGAGGCAAAATGTACATAAAATTAACCATTTTAAAGTGTACAATCAGTGGCATTTAGTACATTCACACTGTTGTACAACCACCATCTCTATCTAGTTCCAAAGCATGCTCATCGCCCCAAATGAAAACCCCATATCCATTAAGCAATCACTCCCCATTCCTCCCTCCCTCTATCTAGCCCATGGCAACCACCAATCTGCTTTCTGTCTCTGGATTACCTATTCTGGATATTTCAAACAAATGGAATCATACAACATGTGACTTCTGTGTCTGGCTTCTTTCACTTAGCATATTTTTTAAGTTCATGCTGGTTGTAGCATGTATTCATTCCTTTTTATGGCTGAGTAACACTCCCTTATATATGCATACCACATTTTGTGTATCCATTTTTTTGTTGTTGTTTAACCCATTTACTTGATGATTGACATTCGGGTTAATTCCAGTTTGGAACTATTGGGTTGTTGGAAAAGTTATGACGCATTTTTTCTACCGTATTTGCCGGCGTATAAGACGATTTTTTGGCCCTGAAAAATATGCCTCCAAGTGGGGGGTCGTCTTATACGCCAGGTACACTTCAGATAGACTGCCCATAGTGCTTGCCCCGTGCCATAGTGGCCTCCCGATGCCCGCCCACTTCATTCCACATACCGTTCAGGCATCAGCAGCGCTGCTGGGTGTATGCTCGGCTGTTATGCGATTTTGCTGTTATGCGATTTTACCACACTCGCAAAATCGCACACAGCCGACCATATAACAAACTCTGTATTTTGAGTGGAAATGTTAGGGGGTCGTCTTATACGCCCAGTTGTCTTATACGCCAGCAAATACGGTATGTTTTCCATTGCAAAAATGCGTCATGACTTTTCCGACAACCCAATATTATGAATAAAGCTGTGTACAAATTTATTTACAAGTCTCTATGTGAATCTATGTTTCATTTCTTCTATGTCAATAATTAAAAGTTGAATTGTTGGGACACGGGGTAAATGGGTCACATGGTAAATTTATAAGAAACTGTCCATTTGTTTTCCAAAATAGTTATACATTTTACATTCCCACAAATGGGAGTTCCATTGCCAACACTTCTTGTATTGCCACTCTTTTTCAGTTTTATTGAGAAATACTTGCCATACATCACTATATAAGTTGAAGGTGTACAGCATGATGGTCTGATTTACACAATTATGAAATAATTAAATCCATTCATTGTTGATGGTAACCCACAATTATCTTTTAAGTGGACTATTACAACAGCCTTCCACCCAGACTCCCTTTTATTGTTGCACAGTCTATTGTCCACACAAGCAGCTGAAGCAGGTCTTTTGAAAACTAAAATCAGATTATGTCACTCCTCTGCTTAAAACCCTCCAGTAGTTTCCTATCTTTCTTTGGAACAACAACTAAAATCTTTACCATAACCCATGAAACTCTAAATGACCTTGCCCCCAACGATTTAGCTTACTTATCTCTGACCACACTCTACCACTCATGATAGCCATTCTAACCTCCTTTGCAAAAATTCAGCCCTACCTCATGACGTTTGCCCTCATTGAGCCATGTTCCTGGAATGCTCTACATGCTGTGATCCTTGACTTCCCTGACTCTATTCAAGTGCTATTATTCAAGTGCTATCTAATCAGAAATGTGTCTTCTGACCACCCTAACTAAACTGTCCCCATCCCCTCTGCCTCATCACTCTCCAGTTACCGTATTTTGCCATGTATATTGCGCCCCTTTTTGCCCAAATTTGTGAGGGAAAAAATAAGAATGTGCATTTTACATGGGTAGTACTAATTCTGTATCTATATAAATGTTTCTAATTCTTTTATTTATGCTTATGAGTTAAAAGCATAACTCTAGAAATCAATAATGATATTGGTATGCAAAATCATACCCTGGAATATGATAATCAGTTTTGTTGAACTTATGACGAACTTAAAATGAAAGTAATTTCAGCCAATGTTTCAACGAAATGAAACAAAGAGTGACATATTGTTGTCCACAGAGTAAGTGACTCTGACTTATAAGATAGGTGATACTGACTTTATTACCATAGGGGATGAACGGCGCAACATTTCTCTTCATACACTTTAGGCCAGAGCTACCAATCTAGCTGATATTTTTACAAAAATTATTGGAAAACTCCTTGGAAAATTAAAATGAAAGGTATTTTTTCCCTGAAAGTTTGGGCCAAAAACATGGGTACGTATTATACATGGGAGCGCCTTATACACAACAAAATATGGTACTCTGCTTTATTTTTATCAGAGTTCTTATCATACCTGAAATATTTTTTAGTTGTTAATTTTATCTCCACTAGATGTACCATATTTCCCCATGTATAAGACGCACCCTTTTTCAAAAAATTTGGGGTCTAAAAACTGGGTGCATCTTATACAGTGGTTGTAGATTTTTTAACTTGCATTTCCTGTTTTCGTGCTTGTTTTTGCACTCATTGTAGTAGATTTTTTTTACTTGCATTTCCCACTTTTTTGCAGTTGTCTTTTCACTCATTGTTTCGCACTTGTTACCAGTATATTATGGTAGGTTATGTTTTGCCACATTCTGCCCAGAAATGGCTCAGAAAAGATTTTCGTACAGTGCTGAATTCAAGTAAAAAGTGATCCATTTTGCAAAAGTGAATGGAAATCGTGCTGCTGAACGTAAGTTTGGTCCTCCTCCAACTAAGAAAACAATCCTAGGCTGTCTACGGGAAGAAGAAACCCTACTGAAAACGCCGCGGCAGAAGAAGGCCATGAGACGCAATATATGAAGACAGTGATTCGTCATCAGACACAGATGAGGACAAGCTAATGGTTGGGAGTTTTGACAGTGATGAGGAGTTGTATCACTTTTATGATGAATAAAACTTGAGTTCACTAACTTTATGTAATACATTATTTTTCAAATTCGGGTCCCAAAATTAAGGTGTGTCTTATAAACATGGGAGGGTCTTATACATGGGGAAATACAGTAAGTTTCATGAAGGTAAGGGATTTGTCTCTTTTGTTAACTCCGTTATCTCCAAAGTCTAGAACACTGCCTGGCAGATAGAAGGTGTTAAGTGAAGGCAAAAACAAATGTGTACTCAGATATTTTTAAGCTTGGGTGACTGGACTGAATGAATTACCATGAAAAAATAATAGAAAATTCAGGAAGAGACGAAGTGATTTGGGGAGAAAACTCTTTTAAGTTTAAAGTGGACTAACTACTTAGGAAGATAAAGATTAAGTAAGAGTCATCCACATATAATGGGAGCTGTCCTCCCTTACTTTGACTTACATAGTAACCTATTCATTTAATTCAACCTTGGGCAGTAAGGCACAGATTAGAAACTGTGTCATTCAAACTATGCCACTGATTGCTCATCTGTAATATGACCATTTCTAAGGATGAATTAATATCATTTCTGTATTTCAGTACCAAGCTGGAAACCTTTCCTATGTCTCACCATATCCTACCATCTTAAACAGTGAGATGAAAAATATACTTTAGTCCAGAAGAGAAGGGGGGAAAAAAAAAAAACAACGCAGAAAATGGAATAAACAAACCAGGTGCATGAGTGGAACAGCTATCTTGTACATGACCATAAACTTAATCTAAAGCCAACTGCTGGTATGCTCTGTAAAGATTATGAGGGTTTATTTAAATCTTCTTTCTCTAATTAAAAACTATCCTTCTTCCATAACCTCATTCCTTAACATTGTTTCCTCACTTACCTTTACCTTTCCTCTATTTCTTTTTTAACCTCCTTAAATTTGTCCTGGTATTAAAAAATGTTAAATTGTAATTACTGTACATTCCTTATTCTAACATGAGTTTAGTTATATATTATCCTAATAAGAGTAATTATACGTTAAACATCACTGATTTTCAAAATAAAAATTCTTAAAACATTAAAAAGTCTTTTACTTTAACACTAGCAATCATTTACATTTACATACATTAATCTTACCTGAAATGCTTTCTGATTGTCTTTGAGGTTTCACAACAAGTTTCACACCCCCTCCAAACACAGCAGCCCACATTCGATTATTTAATGGGTGGGCTGCAAGTCTAAACAATTCATTGGAGGAATTTGTGGCAAGAGCATGTATCAATAAACTTAAGTAAACAGCAACAATAGCTTCACACAACAAAATGTTCAATTTTGGCTGGTCTTCATCTTGGGCTGAACTCAAGAGGTTAATAAGTGAGTTCACACCTGTAAGGGTATATAAGACGTATATCAGCATAAAGTTCCAGAAGGAAAACAAAAATCCAAATTCGTAATTTAACCAAAATTATTTATCTATATTATACGAAAAACATTATTTCCATAATTTGAGCAATAAAATAAATAATGATAGGAATGGCTTATAGCCTTTAAAACAAAATAAGAAACCATTAGTCTATATAGCGATATAAGAAAAGAGAGAAGAAATAATTTAAAGGAGAGAAGGGAAAGCCCTTCCTTAAAGTGCAATTTCAACTAATAAATAGAAGGAATGACAGAATTAGTAACCCCCACATTAATACCTGATTCAGGCAAGAATCATCCCTGGATGCTAGAATTAGTGGGTAAAACTATATTTTACACAGTCTTAAACTGTCTCTTCAAAAGATACTCATTCATTGCAAAGGAAAAAGTAGTAACTTTACAAAGGAGAAATATGGCAGAAACCACTTTACCAAGTGATCAAAGTGAATAGCACTAGTAATGGGAACAAATGACATCATATGCCCCCTTGATATTTTGCACGATTTTGCACTGAGCAGGGCACAATATCTCTTTTGTGGTATCCCTGCCAAAAAACAGATAACCTGAATCTAATATTAAGAAGATATCAGAAAAACCCAAATTGAGGGACACTCTAAAAGGTAATTAGCTAGTACTCTTCAAAAGTGTCAAAGTCATGAGAGACAGAGAAAGAATGAGGAACTACTCCATATTAGAGGAGCCTTATGAGCAATTACAACTGAATATTACATGGACCAGAAAAAAGACCTAAGTGGTACAATTGGTGAAATCTGAAAAAGATCTGTGAATTAGAGAACAGTATTATATCAATACTAAGATGCTGAATTTGATAACTGTGTTATGGTTATATACAAGAGAATGTCTTTTTAGGAAAGACACATTGATACATTTAGACTTAAAAGGGCATCTCTGCAACTTTCTCTGAAAGTCTGCAACTTTCAAATATTTCAGAAAAAAATACACATATATACATACACAAGGTAAGTGAATCTGAGAGAAAAGGAATGAATGATAAGCAGTATGGTACAATGTTAACTTTTGAGGATTCTGGATGAAGGTTATACAGAAATTCTTTGTACCATTTTTGCAACTTTTTATAACATCTTAAATCATTTCAATAAAAAGTTAAAATGAAAACAATGTTTCTATAAACTTATGTTTAAATGAATTTTAAATACATACTTTGAGTTTGTCACTTCCTTCTACTGCCACTTTTCATTAACATGTAAACTCAGAGTTATAAAGCAAGTAGAGTAAAAACTAAATAACATGGCAGACCACAAAAGGCTATTAAGAGAGTGAAGACAGAGTAGTCATTGTAAGATAAGTTCAGTTGATCATTCTTTATTTCACAAGTCGAGAAAAACACTAAATGAGCCGAAATTCAAATGGTTTGCCTTGGACAGGGACTTGTGCCTTTAGGCCACCTCTCTGTGCTCCTCTGCCTCCCAGTCCCTCCTGTGGCTTCACAGGGCTGGCTCCTGCGGTTGGTGGCCTGAGTGTGGACGCCCCACGTGGTGGATGCTATCCTCCCACAGGGACTGAGGTCACACAGGGAATCCCCACTGTGAAGCCATCTAAACACACTTTCAGGCACCTTCAGGTTTGAAAAGCTGCTTTTGGCTGGAGGGTTTTGATACACGTTTCAAGTGGCCTTTTGTACAATGACGTTTAGAATTCAGGAATTGAGAAGACGTGCCAAGCCCCCTGGGGTTAGCACGAGGTCTCTCAGGCGCCTTTCCCACATAGGGAGGCATAACATGCACTCTGCCTTTTTGGCTGTTTTCCTGTACATGTTATTTTTTAAATTTTCCCTCCTGTTCAAATTGACAGCTTATTTAATAAATTATAAAATTTAAAAAAAAAAGAGAGTGAAGATGGTTTGAAATGTGGAGAATGAGAAAGAGAGCTAACCAGAGAAAAGAAGGATTGGCAGACAGCATGACATATGTGTCACAGAATGGTCACCCCATCCTAATATATAAATTTACACTCAAGGATAATTGTACTCTCCCTGCTATACCTTAAGAATATCTCTGATACTGCTCTCTATGACTCTAATTCAGAATTTCTCTAAGGATAAGGAAGATGATGTGCTCACCCTTATGAAGAATGTTAAACCTTGCTTTTTTGTGCTGGTCAACACAGCTGCTTTTGAAGCCTTAACTTTCTGAGTCTTCAGACATTACAGTACTTAAGAATTCTTAATCCATGGCAGAAAACATCATCAAAAACAAAATTAAAAAAACATTCACTAGGGCCGGCCGAGTGGCGCAATGGTTAAGAACTGGCTTGGGACGCCGGAGGGCCCTGGTTCGGATCCCACATATGAGGGCCAGTGACACTGCCCTCTTCAGCTAAGATGCTGAACGGCAGCTCGACCTGGAGCTGGGCTGCTGTGAGTCGCCGGCGACGGCGTAGGCTGCAGCCCCTGTGGCAGTGAACTGCCATGGGCTACGGTATGTAGCCAGCAGCCAGCGTGAGCGGCCAGCAACCGCAGTGAGCGGCCGTCCAGAAGCAGGCAACTGATGTGCCTCGCCCGGGAAGCGCACAATGATGGTGCCAACTTGGGCCAGTGAGGCAACGTCCTCCACAACTAGACTGAAGAACAAAATGACAGCAATTTGTCTGTTCCCCTTCCCCCAATTCCCCAGCACTGTTCCCTTCCCCCCAATACCCCAATAAAAAAATCTAAAAACAAACAAACAAACAAAAAAACATTCACTAAATCCACAAAGGAAAACTATCAGGAAACCAGTTGGTAGCTTTTAAAAAAGGAATTGCCAAATAGAAGATTAAAAAACAAAACAAAACAACAAAACAGATTCTCACCAGGCCATTGAGCAGGAGAAGAATTTGGTGTTGCATGTTCTTCAATGCTTTCTGTCCTTAGTCTTCGACGATCACTTAAAAGAAGTCCTTGATATGCCATTCCTGTAAACTGGTTTCCTTCTGTTTGACTGCTAAAACAAATATAAGGTTCAGTTATTTATCATCTTAACAGAGGTAATAAGCAATTGTACTTTATACATATTTTAGATGATTATAATACAAACAAAACTCTTAAAACTCAATACACTGTTCTAATAAGAATTTATTTTAGTTAAGTTCTTGAAATTAGTTACATATGTTCACTGACAGTTTTTTAAAACAAAACACCAATTTTACTATGTTGGGCAGATGACTCTTAGTCTTTTAAAATCTTTTCCAGATGCCACTGATACTTTGAAATCTTTTCTATATTCATCCATTTTCATTTTTTAAAAAAATCTGAGGCAAGGAGACTACTGTTGGTACTAGGATATATTAGTTGCAGGACACTATTTTGTTGCATTTCTTAGCTCTGCAAAGTTGTGCAAGCTTAACACTGAATTAAAATATGGACTAAAATCTGGAGAACCATATTTTAGAAATATCCAACCCTAAAACCAAAATGTACCTAAATATTACTTCCCTTATCTTTGTGAAGTTGAGGAGAGAGAATACAGGAGCAAAAGTAAAGGTGACACCCTTGAGAGTTAATTATAGCCCCAAGGACTAGAAAATACACATTTAAAAAATTTATTTGAATTCTCATTTGGCACCATTTTAACTAGGGATTGATAGCAAACAAGTTGTCTTTGAACATTAAGATGACCACAGTCAACTATATAAATTCTTTTTTCTTATTTACATTTCCAAGTCTTTGGAATACTTAAACATGGCCTTAGTAGGCTAAAATCAGGGTTTAGGCCATATTGAGAGAGTAATTCCTTATACAATATCAAATTTTCCCACAGAAGACTGATGAATTTACAAGGGAAAAAACCAAGACATGTGTTTAATAGAAATTTAATGTGATTCTATGTATATTACAAACTTTTCATTTATTAATATAATTCATTTAAATCTGGGTCATCTTTCCAAGTGATTCAATTTCTTACTATTGACATTACCCTAGCCACTAAAATGCAAAGTATACACTGAAGAAGGCAATTTCACATTTAAAAAAATTCAAATTATTACTTTTAATTGATATCACGTCCAAAGACTTTTATATATAAATGAGTAAAATTTATTGTAATAACTCATTAGGAACGTCCTTCTTTCAAAAGTATTTCCTCTTTCAACTGAAAACCAGTTAAACAAATAGAAGTTACTCCAATGCTAAAAGAAATAGTTGCTAAGGAAAAAAATTTAAAAATTCCATTTTATAAATTATTTTGGATAGTAAACAACACTTCTCTTCTTGAAAACAAAAAAGATGGTGATGACAGTAATTTCCATTTACTATTTGTCATTTTGTATATATCCCTGTTGTTACCAGGTTTGACAGCTAAACTAAACAAATATTTGTTTTTTCATTCTATCTCATCTATTAAAGTAAACATGGCAGTCATATTTGAATATTTTTCACTCCCTAGGAAATAGAACTTTACTATAACTCTGGAACAGTTTAATATTTTTGCTGTATTAATACTATTTTGGGATGACTTTTTTTTTTTTTTTGTTACCTGTAGCTATGACTGTCACATAATGCTTGGTAAATTGATGCAGAAAGTGATGCTGCTAGTGAATGAAGTGTGTGCACCTAAAACCAAAACAGCCACAATTACATAGTATACTAACATTTCTACACAACAGTAATATCTTAACAATTAAAAAACACTCAGGAAACTAGCAATATCATAAGACTAGATCCTATATGAGACTACTAACTCTACTTTAAAAGTTCTAAAATAACACTCACCCAACTTTATATGCATGCCCACAACAAAGCTACCCGATTCAGGTACAGCTGTATCAAACATTTACTTACTGTGAGCCTGCCATTTACCAGGCCCTGGGCAAAGTGTCAATGTCCGTATTATTAGGACTGTCCTAGCCTGCTAATAATTAGCTTAAATAGCAATATTCAAAAAAGCAGAACCAAAATAAGTATAGACTTTTTAGAGTTTTTATTTAAACTTGCCTCATGACATTTTCTTGACCAAAATAAACTGATCTTATCAATAAAGAATAAATTAAATGTTTAGAAAACATATCAATCACGGTGTGAAATGGCTGATTTTCTAGAAAGCAAATAACTTAGTGTTAAAATTAAAATTTTTAATTTAGAAAGTTTAAAAATTATCAATATAATATAAAAACCACATCCTTAAGTACCATACTGAATCAACACCTTCAGACTCATAAAATCTTAAAAATTAAAGGGACCTTAGAAAGTTTCATACTCTTTGCAAGGCTTATGTAAATTTCTAGGAGTTGGAAATGTTTACTTAGAATTTATATGCATTTAATGCCTTTCCTGGGTGTCCATATTCACCTAACAAATAATTTAAGTAATCTCTGCTAAAATATTGATATAGATTAATTTATACTATGGATTAGAAGTCTCTAATAGGTTGATGTGACCAGTAAATCTTGGGTCCTTCAGAAGAATGTACTACCAGAGACCAAACAGGTCTTTCAAACAAAAGCAATAAAAAATAAAAATGTTTGGAACCTGAAATGACATCAGCTACTGGAATTGGAAAACACACAGAACAATTACACTTAGGCTAGCACAGTGGAAGTCTGGTCAGCTATCCAGATCCTGCCAAGTCCCTTATGGTTGCTTGCAATCTATTCATTTTTAAGTTTTTCAAAAGAGAGTACAGGTTTAATTTTTGGTAATAACTCTGCCAAAACTCTGATTGCCCCAAACTACTGTATAGCCTCCAATAAACACAAACATCAGGGCAACAGTTACAAGGATACTTTCTCTAAGAGTATTTCTGATAAATCCGGCCATGTAAGCAAACAGTCATAAAAATATTTCTAACTTAAAGGTTCATTTAAGGGGAATGGAGGATCTAAAGAAATATTAAGTGACAAGAATACCATCTAGAAAATTAATTTTATTACCAAAAGAGTGTTTGCCTGTCTTAAAGGAAGACAATAACTTTCCCAGAAACAAGAAGAAAACTTACTTTTAAATTACATTCATTGGACAAATACTCTTGAACTGATCAAGAGTAGGCAGTATATAAGAGCACTTTAAAATATCTCCAAGTTCAAAATGGAAGACAAGTATATTTACCTTCTCAGTGTGTGCAATATCAAATGACCATAAAATTTACATTACCTTCACATCTCCAATACTGGGATGAGGTGGTGTTTTCATCTGAGCAATAGTATAAAGTATATCATGGATGTGATTATTTAAGTATAATACAGGATTAGCTATGACTGTTTTTGTTGATGCAATACTTGCTGAAAGCAGAGGTAGGGTGGTAGGTAACGGCAGTGGAGACTGGAGCTGCTTCACTGTAGTTTCCTGTGGGTGATGGATTATTTTTTTCATAGTTAAAATGAAGGAGGAAAAACAATTAATAGTTATTTGATAAAAATACTGGTCATGAATATTTGAATGTAAGCAGTATATTCATGAAAATTACTGAGCACCCAATATGGATCAGGTACTACACTAGATGCAGAAGAGAAAGATGAGTATGACACAGCTGTGCTCTCAGGCTTTTAAAAGCCTACTCCTAACTCCCAAACCTTCAGTCTAAAAAGACCCATGTTGATTATAAATATCTACCTCCTATAAATTGAGGAGCTAAACAATTTAGATTAACTAGAAAAAGGAGCTTTATAGCTGTAACTGTAAGAGCTATTGAAATTATTAAAAATAACCAAGATAGAAAAGTGAAGCTCATACCTGCTGTGATTCTTGTAGCAAAAATTTGAGTTCCATCCTTACTGAGGCCAGACCACCACCCTGGGCCCCATGAAGGCTACAGTAACTAAGAAACACTCTTAGGAGATCTTGGTTTTTCTGCAACCACAGCTTGCGTCTTTCTGCATGCTCTCGTTTAGCCTGTAATCTTCGTCTCTCTATTTGGTGACGCTCATAGGAATCAATGTCTGGTCTGTCGACCATTTCTTCCTGATTCAGAAGCTCACTCTCTACTTTAGAGTATGTTCTACTGGCATATTCTTTAATAACTGTTTCATGATTACATATCTCATGCAAGGCGGCAATTTCTTTTTCAAGCCAGTTATAGAGCTGAAATCTCAGTTTTCCTCCATCTACTTCATAACCTGTAGCCAATGTTCTTAGTTCAGTCATAAGGATCTTTAAACAAGCTCTGAATTTTAGCTGTTCAGCAATCACATCAACTTCAGTATCACCTTCAAGACAATCCTCTTCCTGAGGAGTTAGTAACATATTAGGGTCTGAGGCTTTCTGATCTTCTTGTCTATCTTTTCCCCTGACATCTGTCCTTTTCATGACTAAGCCAGCTGTATCTTCTTCCTCTTCTTCTAAGGCACTGTCATGATCTTCACTCCAATCAAGATTAAGAGGTTCCTCATCTACTTTTATTACGGGCTGACTCCAATCAAACTGTGATGAAGTTACATTTGACCAATCAATGCCAGAACTTCTATTGCTATCACTCAGAGTTTTTGATTCTGAAGGCATATCACCCATCTTTTTAGAAATGAAGTCAGGCTGGTCTTTTTTTGCAGGTAAGGCAGATATTTTGGTAACTTTCGGAATTTTGGAGAGTACCTCCAAGGCTAAAACAGGGCATCCAACTTTAAAATGAGCATTTGCAGTGGTAAAAAATAATTTTCTTTCTATGAGGTTAATTTTATCAACAAAGTTTTTCTCAGTTTTGAGACCTAAGGTTGCCAAAGTTCCTTCAGGGGAGGCAAGGTTTCTTCGAATAAGCAAAGGATGAGTGCGAAGGTAGTTGTAGAAACTAAACACCACTGGGTTACAAGATTTGATGATAACTACAGAAATCAAACAGATACAATCAAAAGGTCTATGTTAATTTGCATTTATATGACAAATGACTAAAAATATGTCAGCATTTTCTCAAAATAAAGGATGCTTAAATATTAACCTAGGATAAGTTAAACTATATGGTACATCACATAATCAATAAAACTACACAGCTGAAATAAAAAGAATTTCCCTATGTGCTGCTATGGAGTGTATACAGAATATAATAAAAGAAGGTGCAAAAACAGTATATCATAAACTACATTTTATCTGAGAAAGTGGAGAGGCAATACACACACACACACGCATGCACACATGCACTCACGCTTCTATTTTTTAATGAAAGGAAAACACATGCAAAACATTTTTTAGTTGTTTCCCTAAAAAAGGGGGAACAGGATAGAGAGATCAGGAGAAAGGCTTTATTTCTCTAAAAATATCTTGGTTTTATATATTTCATTTCAAAACCATGTCAATATTTTATATGACTTTTTAAATTATTTTTTTAAAAATTCACACAAAAGCAAAATTAAAGAAATGATTCTGTGTATCAAGTTGGTAGCATTAACCACACAAAGAACTATAAGATAACTTTAAAACAAGTAATTTAACTGTACATCCTTAATGGGGTATATCATAACAGCAAAAATAACTACAAAAAAAAAGCTTTAACTATTATTCTCAGTAATAATGTTATGAAAAATAATTGCATTATTATTCTGAATTATAGTTTTCAATTATATAATAGTTAAAATTATAGCAAATAATTATGTTAATGCCATGAGAATCCAAGCTTTTCATTATAAGACACAAATTTTAAATCTAGGAAAAAAGAACCCTACAATGTATTTTTTGATTTGGAATTTCAGTGTGAACTCATGAATTCTCAGGAAAAAAATTTTCCTAATTGCATTCATTGAAACAGCCTAGAAATGATGACAAACCAACAGCAATGAGAATCCCTATGTGTAAGCTGTGGTCTGTAAATATTATCCCATACTGAAGGATCCAGGATTCTTTGAAGGAATGGCCATTTCCAGGTCTAGTAGAGCAGGAAATGTACAAGATGAGCCTGAAACATCTTGCCAAACCAGAAAGCAAAGAAACTATCAAGGAATAATGTCAAAAGGATTCAAAGACTTGAAGAGGCTCCCATTGGTTAAAGATGGGAATAATCTATGGTAATTCTATTCTTAATTTTTTGAGGAACCTCCACACTGACTTCCATAGCGGCTGCACCAATCTGCATTTCCACCAACAGTGTATGAGGCTTTCTTTTTCTCAACAGCCTCTCCAACACTTGTTATTATTTGTCTTGTTGATGATAGCCATTCTAACCGGTGTGAGGTGATATCTCACTGTGGTTTTATTTGCATTTCTCTGATGATTAGTGATGTTGAGCATCTTTTCATGTCTACTGGCCATCTGTATGTCCTCTTTTGAGAAATGTCTATTCAGGTCCTCTGCCCATTTTTTAATTGGATTGTTTGTTTTTTTGTTGTTGCGTTGTATGAGTTCTTACATATTTTGGATATTAGACCCTTATCTGAGGCGTTTTTTGCAAAAATCTTCTCCCATTCGGTTGGTTGCCTCTTTATTTTGTTGATGGCCAAAACATGGAAACAAACAAAGTGTCCTTTGATAGATGATTGAATAAAGAAGATATGGTGTATATATACATGTACACAATGGACTACTATTCTGCCATAAGAAAAGATGAAACAGTGCCATTTTTGACAACATGGATGGATCTTGAGATTATTATATGCTAAACGAAATAAGTCACACAGAAAAAGTTGAGAACCATATGATTTTACTGATATGTGAAATATAAAACAGAAAGCAACAAAGGAATAAGTCAAACAAAGAAACAAAAACTCATACACACAGACAATAGTTTAGTGGTTAACAGAAGGTAAGGATGGGGATGACAGATGAGGGTAAACGAGATCAAATATATGGTGCTTGAAGGAGAACTGACTCTGGGTGGTGAACACACAATGTGATATATAAATGATGTATTACAGAATTGTACATTTGAAACCTATGTAACTCTATTAACCATTGTCACCCCAATAAACTTTGATTTAAGAAAAGAAAAAAAGATGAGATAATCTAAGCATCTATAATAAAAAACTGCAATGGATTAAAACACAAATTTATCTAAATCTGTGAGTTCAAAATAACCTTTAAAATAAAATCTAATTAGTCAGCTTTGTAGGATGCTAAGGAACCAAGCTATTATTTTGAAAACTGATTAACAGAATCAAACATTTATGTTCCCTTTACTATACATACTACTGGACTTCAATGTAATCAAACAGTTGCTAAGGAATACTACTCTAGAGAAATATTCCAGCTCATAAAAGGGTAAAATGATATAACTAGAACATCATCACTTACAAAATAAACAATCACTGATGGCTGATAATACCACAAAAAAGCAAAACAAGGCAACATTATGAGTTCCTTAATGAACACTATGAAATATTCCTGCCCTCAAATCTGATAAAAGCCTCTAGAATCTTAATTCTCATTTATAGGAAATAGAGAGAACACAGAAAAAAGAAATGTGTTATATGACACCACAGGTACAGAACCAGCAAAATACAAAAAACTACAGGATTAATAATCTAACTTCTTAAATAAATTGCAAGGGGGAAAAAAAGGACGGAGGAAAAACTTTGGATTCAAGTAGACAATCATTCACAATATATAGGCCTCATTTGGATCTTAATTCAAACAAATCAATTGTATAAGATTTTATGAAATAACCAGGGAAATTTGAGCACTATGTATTTGTTGATTGCTAACAGAATTTTGTTAAAACGGTATGTGTTATGTTTTTTTAAGAGTCCTTGTTTTTTAGAAATGCATGTTGAAATATTCACAAATGAAATGATATGGTGGAATCTGCTTTAAAATCAATCTGTGTTGAGAATGGGAAGGAATGGGAAGGATAGAGTACATATGACACAATTAGTTGGTAACTACTGAAGCTGGGTGATAGATTCGCAGATTCATTATATTATTCACTCTTCTATATGTATTTGAAATTTACCACAATGAATTTTTAAAAATTAACCTGGAAAACAATAAGAAATATGTTGAACCTTCCTTCTATAAAAATTACCTGGGTAACTCAGATATTTATTTTTTTCTAAAGGTTTTCTTTTTATTTCCTTTCCTTTAAATATTATTTTTCTACAAAGAAGAAATATAATATTTTAATAAAGTAAAAATGGGGCCCTCATCTCTTTATATACATAAGCTCTTTCAGCACCTAAAAATAGTAAGTAATAAAAACATAAGCCTAGAAAACTATACGCAAAGTACAAAATGAAAAGTAAAAGCTTAAATCTCTCAACTCCTATTCCCAAAATGTAATCAGTGACCAGTATTTAGTTTCTTGTGATTTGTTCCAGGAAACAATAAAAGGAGGGAGACCAAATACTGTGTAAGCACATGCTCATGTGTGTATGTGTGACATACAGAGGGTGCCAAAAAAAAACGTATACACATTTTAACACATTGTGGACCGGTGATGCAGATTTCCATCTATATATTTAAATGCCCCATCCTCGGGGTGGGAGGGCAGTGGATGGGGAGAGGGGGTTGTCACTAGGTGACGGGTGAAAAGGACAACTATTGCATTGTTTTGTACACCTGAAACAAACAAACAAACAAACAAACAAATAAATAAATAAATAAATGCCCCATCCTCAATTTAAGCAAGGAAAAAAAACTGGTATTAAAATTACACTGATGGTCCCAGCTGCAGTGGGCTTCCATAAGCTACCATGTGTGGCCAGAAGCCGGTGTGAGCTGCTAAGAGCCGCTGTGAGTGGCCATCCAGAGGCTGGCAAATGATCTGCCTCATCCGGGAAGAGCTCAATGATAATACCAACATAGGCCATGAAGCAATGTCCTCCACAACTAGACTGAAGAACAAAAGGACAGCATCTTGTCTGTTCCCCTTCCCGATTCCCCAGCGCTGTTTCGCTCTCCCAATTCCCCAATAAAATCTTTAAAAAAAAATTACGCTGATGGTGACCACTTTGAGCACCTCTTGTATTGTAATTGCAGAAGTCAACTGTGACTTGTATTCATCTTATGTTATGGATATATATTGAGTATTACAATTTTAATACAGTTTTTTCCTTGCTTAAAATGCGCGTCTATTTTTTTGGCATCCTCTGTATATATGTAAAATGCAATAAGAATCACACTGTTCTGCATCTGTTTTCATTTAATAACATAGCACATATTAACACATTAATTTATTACATCATTTTTAATGACACTGTTTCTATACTATGGATATAATTTATTTAACTATTCTATTTACTTAGAATGCTCCATTTTTAAAATTATTGCCAACAATGCTGGTAAATACACTCCAGATGCTTAAAAACTCTAAATTATTTGGGGTAACTAAGATTAAAGAAAGTTTAGCACATAAGAATAAAGTTTTTCTAGGCCCATGCACTAAGCCAACATGTGTAACAAAGTCAAAATTTATTTTAAAAAAGAAAACAAAAAACTGGCTATGTAATAAGAGGAAAGAGCTGTATAATGGGGCAAACATTCTGTATGCTTCAGTTTAACAGATATGAAATTAGAATAGCATGGCAGGCTAATCCTATCTTATATACCGTACTTTGCCATGTATGATGTGTTCATGTGCATAATGCACATCCACATTTTTGGCCCAAACTTTCAGGGAAAAAAATCTTTAGTTTTAATTTTTTAATTCAAATTTTTATTTGTTTATATTTAGATACTTGTTTTTTGTATTATAAAGGAATTTTAGCATTTATTTATTATTACACTTTTAACTCATAAGGATAAATAAAAGAATGAAAAACATTTATTAGATACAGATTAGTACTATCCACGTATAATGTGCATATTAATTTTCCCTCACAAATTTGGGCAAAAAAGTGCACATTACACATGGCAAAATATGGTGCTTCAATATATCTGTAAGAGTAAAAATGTGTATGAAATCTTCTTACACTACTCAAACTGATAACAAAATGCAAGATTCAATTACAAAGTGTAAGTGACTAATCTTTTAGCCACACAAGAAATTTTTATAATAATTTCTCAGAAATGAAAAGTATAATAAATCTGGTATTTATTGTTTTTGTTTTTGATCTACATAAACATTAGCTCAGAAACTGTCTTCTTTTAAAAAAAAGAGAGAGAGAAACTTAAGAAATATGTCCTACCTTGATGCTCATCATCCTCCTTTGGTGTTTGTTCTAATAACGTGTCCAAGGCTTGGGTGTAATCTTTCATTACCCAATAGGCAAGACTACGCAGAAAAGGATCAGGATGTAACCTTTTGCAATCAAATCCTGAGTCATCCTTTTGATAACCCAAAACCTTCTGATTTAGGATGGATATATAAGTGGATGAAGTCTCAAATTCAGATTCATATAAACGGGCAATAACCATGGCTAGCTGAATATCTTCCATTTTTTCAAGACATACCTGTAAAATTTAATATTAAGAAATACTTATTTAATAATAATAATTTAGAGATATAAAATATCCCACCAACATCCTGAAATTATCTACCATTTATATTCTCACTGTAAAGAGAGGGTCCAGAGGTTGAAGGGTAAATGATTGCCTGATAATAGATTAAGGAATAGCAAAAAGAACAAGAAACCAGAACTTAGTAGCTTTCCAACATAGAAAAATGATTTATAAAATAAGAATAAAAGTCTATTAACATCACCTCAGACTCAGGTCAATTTAAATTAGTAACATTTATTTTTAAATTAAATGCCACTTATGACATTTGAATTTATATACATCAGTTCCTCTTAATTTCCAAATGTATTTTCCATTAAACATAATTATTACTGTTTTTAAATGACCTTCTATTTATATAGCACATAACACATGAGATAAAACCACATATTCTGTTTTTACGCTCTATGAGTTTATATTCTAATATAACTACTCATCTTGAGAATTTGAGATCATTTAGGCAATATGAGCACTTCTCGGTCAATCAACATATCTTTCTTTGCCTGAGTATGTTCTAGATTAAACTTCCCATTTCAAAATATAAACATTTGTTAGGTTAAAAAATCATACACCTGAGATAATTTTGAAAATATGACTAATTCAAATGTAAAGTACTTTCATTTTGTTGGATATTTCCTATTTCTTCTATCGTGTATTATTTCCATTTTTATTTTTCCTTCACTCATTTGGACTGTTCATAATGATAGTTAGTACCCTAAGAGGAAGATACCATAAATAAACAGAAACATTTACAATTACTTTCTTAACTAGCTGCTAGGATTACATATCAAAAAATGCAAAGTTTTACCTCTTCACGTTCAATTGCCAGTACCTAGGACAACAACATTACAAAACAGTACAAAATGCAATTTCAGTTCTATATTTATGAATTACATTTAGAAAAAAAAAACTTAAAGTACCTGCCTTTCTACACCAGAGAAGGAGGTTGTGACCTATATATACTTTAAATAGTTCAGAGTCACAAGATGGCCAGTAAGAAGATATTCATAAACCATTTTTGCCATTTTTTCATATATTTATACTTGAATTGCATATACTTATCTTGAAATGAAATATTCGCTACATAAAAATTTTCATCTATGTTTCTCACTTAAATTTATTTATAATTTCATTTATCACAGTGCCACTATTTAAGTTCAGTAACTTCTGTAGTTATTCTCCGTCCTTACAAACATATGACATACAATCTCCTCTACAATCTTTTCAGGTTTTCAATCTCTTACAAGTGTTGCATAACATATTTTCTTATTTATACCTCTATAGCATCTTTCAATGAACCAGCTAACAAGAAAAAAGCAGCAGATTGTTCAAAGCGTTGTTTTCCAAGTAAAGAGAAAGCATTTTTCAAAGCGGCTTTACGCCACCTATCTTCATTAAAGTTGTGGCTGAAAAATGTTGTCATTTTTTCATCATGCTGTGACCTAAGAACCAGAGCACAAACATCAGTGGTTAAACCAAATTTGAAGTATTTGAATCCTGTACAGAGTATGTTAAAATGAAAAATAAAAACCTCAAATATCCATAAAAAAAGAATAATAAATAATGATAGGTGTTTATTATCAAGCTCTTCTTTACTTCTTCTAATAAGGAAAGCTCAAATTACCCCATATATACATAAATAGGAAGCAAGAGCATTTTTTACTTTCCAAAGTGCTTTTATCAACTTTTTTTTTTAAACAACATCCCACTTTTTAGGTAAACTAAAACAACATTGCGCTCGTTTTTGCAGATAAAGGAATCAAGGCACAAAGAAGTAAGCTGATTTGATCAAGTGCATACATCTACATACTTTCAAAAGTATTAAGTTTCTGATTCACAGCACAATCTTCATTGAATTAAATCATGTTAAGTGTTGAGGCAACTTACCTAAACAGACCCCATACTACTGCTTTCTTCTTCATTGAAAGGTAGAATAACGCAGCATCCAAGGCATCATTGTTCCTTTGAAAAGAAGCTTTGGCAACCTAATTGGTAAGTAAAATATTATATTAAATTAACCATTTGATAAAAATTTACAACCATTTGATGAAAAATTACAGCATTTAATGCATCTTTCTGCTACTTCCATGGATGACAGAAACTATGCAGATGGGAAAAGGTGGCTCTATTCAACAATCTCTAGTATCTTATAATACATGCTCTTAAAGAAAACCATTTGTATGCTAGCAATAATAAAAATAAGCATCTTTCACTTATCTTATTGAATCAACACAATCCATGAGGTACTATTATCCCCATTTTACATATGAGGTGACTGAGACACAGAGAGAGTTAAGTAAATTGCCTACAGTCACACAGTAAGGGGTATAAAAGGAAGTAGAACCCTGGTAGTAAAAAAAACTGTCTAACATAGGAAGCAATAAAGAAGGCAGACTATTTAATAGATGTGATCTTTTTCTTGAAAATTAAACATATTACACTTCTTAATGTTTTACAAAAGTTAAAATACTAACTTCTATGATATATGTGATTTCACAATTGAGAACTAATACTGATACAGACATCTGTGAATAAATATGAATTACACACACACACATTACATCCACGCATTTATAAAATTACAGACAAAAACAAATGTTCATTTTTTTCAAATGTATATTTTAAAAAAAAATTCTTTTCTGATATTTTTCAAATTTTGACAATTCTGAAGGATTGGCGCATTCTTTTTGGCATGTAGTTAAAATACAGAAGGTTAAAGCTCCATTATTTTGAAGAACTTACAAATTTTAGTTCTTAGAAATTTCATGAGAAAAAGTCAATGAGCACATAATTCTCCTTGTATTATAACTGATAACCTCCTTTGAGCCATGCAACCAAAGTTGCTGAATTTATACAGAACCAGTGAACTCAGAGTAACTTTAAAAATTGTTAAGCCAGGAACATTGTATATAATTATATTGTTTTGAACACAATACCTAATAGATCATGTCTTATTTCTCAAAGATACTGAGATAACCTCTACAAATCACGAAGTTGAGAAGCATAATAATAAAACACAATGGATGTTTTATTAGCTCACACTGACTAATGATGAAGCTAACGAGGCATGGGAGAGAGAAGGAAGATACCTAAAATCATATCACAAAATGCTTTACTTTCAATACTTGTATTTCTCTTCCCATTTTTTAGTATTTTCTCTGCCTTCAATCACATAACTTAGTATTCCAATGATTAATAATTTTAGAGGAATTTTTATTCATTTTCAACTATGGATTTATAATACAGAGAGTGCCAAAAAAAGTATATACATTTTAAGAAAGAAAAAACTATATTAAAATTGTAATACTCAATATATACCAGTAACAAAAGATGAATATGGCTCATGTGTATACATTTTTTTGGCACCCCGGTATATAAAGACAAAAAATTTACATATTACTTTGATTTAATTTTAAGAGATAAATTAGTTGTGGAAATAAATCATATATATATATATATACATATATATATATATCAGAAATATTCAATTATAATGACACAACTCATTGTTGACAAGAAATTAAAGAGATCTTTGGAGGTAACAACTGAAACATTTCAGGTAAAATATATCCTCTTTTTTCCACAGCTCTATACCAGAAACCAGATTTCTTAGTTGGTGTGAAAGAAATTCCTTCTGACATTTATGCCTAATTTGAGAAGAGAAATGCTGGTATCTTATTGGCTGCCTTACATGTAGCAGGACAATGACACTTTTATACTCACACTTCAAATTATGATCTGAGAACCATGAACAGCAGAATCACAGGACACTAAGCTAAGATGCCACAGCCCTGCCACCCCCAACCTACCAAATGAAAATCTCTGGGAGCAGGGCTGAGGGATACGCATTTTAAATAAGTTTGCTATGTGATTCTTCTGACACTAAAATTTGAGAACTACTATTCTAGAGGAATAAATTCCTCTGGGAGAAATACATTCATACTTCACAAATGTATTATCATTAATTGTACTTCGGGAATTTTCATGGACTCCTAAAAGTACAGAGTGAATGAGAATTCTGCTTTCTTAACCCTGACAGAGTAGAAAGGGCACAGACTAAATCTAATACTTAGAAATGAAGCGAGTTTGGGCTGGTTACCTAGCCTCTCTGAGTCTTAGTTCCATCAGGTGGAAAATGGAGATGCGGCTGATGAGAAGATGAAATAATTTATCACAAGCAACTAGCACCAAACCTGGCACACAGTAGATACTCAATAACGATTAGTTTCTGCAACACTGAAAAAACTTTCAGCTTCCATTAATAAATTTTTTGTAAAGGGAATCTACCAGAAAACTGATTCTAAAAACCTGTCTTAAAAAAATTTATAGCATGATTCATTTGCTGCCAAATCAAAACTGTTTATTAAATGGTATTTTAAGTATGCACAGGAAGTTTGCTGTTTATTAATTTAGAGAATACTTTATATTAAAAGAATGATTTTTCTATGTAATGTATATAATTGACAAGAACTTAAGTTTACTTTCTAAATTTAGATATTATTTTTTATTTTTTTAAACTATAACACACCTCAACTGAGAGCAGAAAATATTGCTATTCCATAAATATTATACTCAGTGTATATGGCAAAAGACAATTGATACACTGCACAGATATTTTATAAAGGTCAGGTTTTGGAATCTCCAAAAAAGTTTTATTTAAGAAATTCTCAGGATCTCAAGATATACAAACTAATTCCCCATTACAGGTTTTCTGGAAGATAATATACTTTATCCTTTAACAAAAAACTTTTTTAACTTCAAAATCCAATAAAGTAAAGTTACCTTTTCAATGCATCTTCGAAGGGTGTTAATGTTCCTGACCCACCAACCTATTCCCATAGCTCTTAACTCAGACCACTGAGGGTCTCCTCTCTGAATTGCAGGAATCATATTAATTAGTTCTTCCTCAGCCTCAGAATGAAAAGCCCAGGCAAAATGGCAAGTAGACACACCTAAATCAGAAATACAAATAATAACCTTCAGAACTATATCAAAAAAGAACAAAAACTATTTTTCACATAGTCATGTATTCAATCATTCTGGAAAGAATTTTCAAGCAGAAAAAGGAAGTCTTTCATCATTCAGGGTTTTATACTATAAAGCTTCTAAATACAAGATTAGGGACAGGATACACAAAACCAAAATCTCTTTTTCCCAAACGTATTTGCTTTTTACCCCCTGCAAAATTAGAGACACTAAAACTTACTCATTGGAAAGAAAGGTATTTGAATGTTGAGCCATTCATATGTACACACACCAAACTTATCAACAGTGAAAGCTTTGGTCAAGTCAAAGCACCCTGGCCCGTGTGTCTGGGTGCCCTTTCACAGTTCCACTTGCTTGGGGGCCATATCCTTTAGTAGTGAATAATGCAAACTGACCCATTCATCCCTCTGGCCAAGGAGCTTAGTATCACTTCAAAGCAAGCTCTAAACTTCATGAGAGTTCCAGGGAATAACAAACAGGAGGCACATTCCTCTGCCTTTAGTGCCTTGCTTAAAAGTAGTTTAAAACTAATATTGATGAGATAAGGCAAACTCCTTTTGCCCTGGTAGAAGACTGACAGGGATCTAGGCTATATTTAGAGACAACAAAATGGGTTTAGTGACACCATCCAATTTGGAAGTACAATGAGTTTATCTATAGTTTAACTACTGATTACACTTGACTCCACTTAGAGCAGATGAAGAGGAAACATGAGGGGAGTAGACCACACCCAGCGACATAGTGAGAATGCTGGGAAGAACCCTGAGCAGCTTAGGAAAGAAGCCAAGTTAGTCGAAGCAGCCATCTCTGCAAACCCATTTTGTAAACAAAGACATGTCTGGGGTCCATGATAGTCACATTATAACACAGGCCTCTCAATGCTATAAGGCCATCAAAATTACTACATGTAATGTTTTTCATTAACAACTACTATACAAGTTTTACATGTAGTTCAAAGCTTTTCTAATAATTACTGCTTTAAAATAATTCCTTTATAGTCTCGTCTCTCTTTGGGGACAAACTGAACATCTTCTGCCTTTAAGTAGATATTTCCGTTAGGGAGGAACACTTGAAGGACTGGTGGTGAAATTTTTTGAGGCCTTGCTTGAGCAAGGCGCAAAAAATTAAAAAATTAAAAAAATTAAAAATAATAATTCCTTTAGTGGGGGCCAGCCGAGTGGCTCAGTTGGTTCAAATCCCACCCTGAGCTGAGCTGCCAACAGGTGGCAGAATGGCTCAGCTAAAAAAAAAAAAAAAAATACTTTAGAAACTATAAAAAGAAAAAACTGTTATGAGCATTTTGAATAATAACCTTAATTTAAATTTCCATTTGCTAACATTTTTTTAATTAAAAGTTATTGGGGCGACAATGGTTAATAAAATTACATAGGTTTCACGTGTACAATTCTGTAATACATCATCTGTATATCACATTGTGTGTTCACCACCCAGAGTCAGTTCTCCTTCCATCACCATATATTTGATCCCCGTTTACTCTCATAGACTACTCCCCTCCCCCCTTACCTTCTGGTAACCACTAAACTATTGTCTGTGTCTATGAGTTTTTGTTTCTTTATTTGTTTGTCTTGTTCCTTTGTTGCTTTCAGTTTTATATCCTACATATCAGTGATATTATATGGTTCTCGGCTTTTGTCTGTGTGACTTATTTCGCTTAGCATAATAATCTCAAGATCCATCTATGTTGTCGCAAATGGCACTATTTCACCTTTTCTTATGGCTAACATTTATATACAATCATATTTGAAATCATATCACAAAAATCAATGCAATAAGCCTTGACTGTCCCTATAAATTTGGGGAGAAAATGGACAAAACTTATTACATCAATTTGTAGTTTGAGTCTACAAGGCAGATTAATTTTCTCTCTGTTTAAATCTTTGTATGATTTAAGATATAATTACTACATGAAATGACTGACACTTTGCTTTAGAAATTGCTATTCTACAGCAATGCAAAATGCATACTTTTGATGATATAAAATGTATAATATAAAAGAATAATATACAATATATTACATTCTATACCCTTAAATAGAATTTGATTAAATTTTTGGTATGAGTAAGAGGAAACAAAAATATACACAGGCATGTCAAGAAAATTAAGCTCAGAAAACAAGATTAAGAGCAGTGAATGTATTTGGGAACCCAACTATTAGAGGTAAAAAAAGGTATTGGAAAGAAAAAGATAAAATACAGCATAGGGAATATAGTCAATGGTATTGTAATAGCTATGTACAATGTCAGAGGCATAGTAGACTTGGGGGGGGTTATCACTTTGTGAGGGGTATGTCTAATTACTATATTGCTTTGTACACCTGAAACTAATAAAAAGAAAGGAAAAGAACAGGTGCACCAATAGGCACTTATTTTTATTTGTCTACCAATGGCAGACTATCCTTTGGAGTTTATCTGTTCTTCTTAGCTTTTCTATATGCTGGCCACTTAAGTT
Organism: Hipposideros armiger; assembly: GCF_001890085.2. NCBI lineage: Eukaryota > Metazoa > Chordata > Mammalia > Chiroptera > Hipposideridae > Hipposideros > Hipposideros armiger. Next base: position 3,674,349 of record NW_017731362.1, read on the forward strand.
TTTCTCTGAAAACTGTTCACAGGACCATCCCAGGACACCAGCAGTCACTTCTCATCTCCAATGTTTTAAGTGTATTAAAGAGAAAATGGAATTCAACCAAGCTTTAGAAATTTAAGCTGTTTTAAATCCCCCTAGGCAAGGTACACAATTGTCATTAAGTAATTCAGTACCATATGACTACCATTTAAAACTAAAATTTACTAAAACATTGAGACACCATTTTTTAAACCTATCCAAATGGCACGGATTGTTTAAAATGATGTCAAGTGTTGGTATCAGCAAGCATTGTTCCTGGAAATGTAAATTAAGTCTTTCAGAACGTGGCAATACTTATCAAGAGTTAAGAATTGTCAAGCCCTTTGATTAAGTAATTTTACCACTAATTGCACCACTAGAAAACATGAGGAAATAATCAGATAGATACATATTTACATGTAATGTTATAAGAACATTCGTTACAGTGATAACTCAAATAGAAAAATACCCAGCAAAATTTGTTTCAAAAAATAATTGGATAGATGAAATATATAACAGTTTAGACACATGACAGAGTATTAGGTAACATAAAATCATATTTTCAAAGAACATTTTTTTGAGGGTAAAGGGTGCTATGGGTAAGAATAACGAACTATAAAGCCTGCTATTCTGAGTCCTACAATACTAATACATATTTGAATAGGGCTATGTCCAGGATGCCAGTATCAAAAGGAACATAGTCTAATGAAAACTGCACTGTAAGGGCCAGCCAAGTGGCTCAGTTGGTTAAGAGCTCGCTCAAGAGTTTGAGCTCTGAGCAACAGCGGTTCGAGTCCCAGCCCGAGCTGAGCAGCCGCTGAGCTGCCAACAGGTGGCGGGATGGCTTGGCTGAGAAAAAAAAAACAAAACTGCACTGTATTGGGATTCTAATTCCAACTCCATTAATAAATAGCCCTATATCTTGGGCAAGTCACTTTAAACGCTACAGTTTCAATTTTTTAACCTATAAACAAGAGGATAGTAATAAATCCTTGTCTCAAAACAGCGTGCATGGCAGTATGCTAGAAGTATGCAAATATACTGGATTACTATATGGCAGATATTCCTGAAACATCAGCTTTATTTGTGAATAAATGACTTAGAACATATTTATATTAAAATAAACAGAAATTATATCATGTAGGGCAAAATTTACATAATTTTTAAAAAATGACATTAGATATCAAAGAAATTCAGGGACACATTGGATTACAACATCAGGTTAAGTCAGGTTTACTGCTAAGCTACAACTTTATTGAGTAAAGTGTGACAAACTGCGATATAATATATGAGCAAAAGTCAAAGAATAGAGCTGAAAGATACACAGAAAAATGGTAAGCAGGTACTATATGACAGGAAGATCTTAGGTCTAGTGATAGGTATGCTATGATTTACCTAATGCTTATCATAAATATGAATATATCAACCACTTCTATACTGAATAAAAGTTGTACAAAGGTTCAAACAAGGAGTTAAATACCTTGATGAAGTAGCTGTACTCGGTATAAAGGAGGTAGTGATGTCAAAAGGCATGTGTGCAAGCGCATAGCTAATAAGTATCTCAAACCACACTCGTCTAATGTGTCTCTTCCTGTAATGTAAACAGAAAATATGTTTAAGAAAAAGGAACGCAACAGGTCACACACCAATCAAAAGTTAGAAAATAATAAATTTAGTAATGATAATTTACACAAATACACATTTTTTAGTGTATTCCTTTGTGAACACTTTAATGTCTTTATTAAAAATATCTTTACAAAAAACATAAATACTAAAATTCAAATAAAAAGCAATTGGAGAAATATCATTATCTTTTAATACAAGTAACAAGTGTTTATAGCCACTCATAATAAATGAGAAGGAAAGAGATCTTGAAAGCCAATAAAAAATGTTAACTACAGTAAGTTAGACACAATTTTAAAAAATATTCCTTATGTGAATTCAGATGAGATTTAAGGACAAGAATTATATAACTAAAGTAAAATCATTTATTATATAATTAAATAGTAATTATTTTGTAGGCTGGTTAGCGCAACTGAAATATACTACTATCCAAGATTTAAAATTTGATTCCGCAGGCTAGTGTTACAAAGTTAAGGTTGAACTATAACTTTAACTTTGATTCTACAAATTTACAAAAGCAGAACAAAGGTATGAAAGTGTGGTAAGTGTAATCAAACCAACAGCTGCTATTGGATAAAAGCAATCCAAATGTATTAACAGTACCCAGTCCAGTGACTGCCACTCAGGAAGTACTCAGAGAAGGTTTTTTAGAAGAAAATAAAATGTTTTAAATTGTCAAAGTTCTAGTTCCAGCTCTACTTCCATTAGCTATATTCATTCTTCCATCCATTTATTTATTCAACAAATTAAGTATCTACTACATGCAAAGCAATGAAGTAAGACAAAGTGCCTACTTTCATGAGGTGTACATTTCAGGAGACAGAGACAAACAATAAACAATGTGTCTAGTAGAAATTAATGCTATGGAGAGAAATAAAGCAAGATCGAGAAAAAGGGAATGCTGGGCTGGGGAAGAACATTCCAATAAGATGACATCGCAGCAGAAATCTGAGGAGGTAAGAGAATGAAACATGCATAAGTCTGGAAGAAGAGCATTCTATGCAGAGGAAATATGTGCAAAGACCTTGAGACAGGGATGTGCTCAGTGTGTTTGTAGGACAGCAAGGCGGCCAATATCGTAGAGCAGAAATGAGCACAGATCACATAGGGCCTTGTAGACCACTGTAAGGACTTGGCTTTCATTCTAAAGTGAGATAGGCATCCACTCACCAGTGGGTGAGCAGAGACTTAATGTGATTTTGTTGTAAAGTTATCATTGGTTCCTATGTGAAGAACAGACTGAGGTAACAAGAAGGAAGCAGTTTAGGAGACCTCGTCAAAAACTGGGTAGGAGAGACAGTGACTTGGACCAGAGTGGTAACAGGAGAGATGATGAGAAATGACTGGATTCTAAATATAGAACTGAGAGCATTTGGTCTCGCTATGGGGTGAGAGAAAGCAGAGTCAGGAACACCTCTAAGTTGTCTCACCTTAACAAATGGAAAAATTCATTTACTTAGAATCCATTTACTGAGATGTGCAGCTTATTTAATCTCTGAACTTCAGATTCCCACCTGTGAAATGGAGACATTCATTCCGGCCTTATCAACCTCATGCAAGTCCATCATAACCCGGATGAGCCATTTTTATATTGCCTACCTAATGATATACCATATTTGCCCATGTATACGACACACCCTTTTTTTGAAAAATTTCAGGTCTAAAAACTGGGTGTGTCTTATACAGTTTGTAGATTTTTTTTTACTTACATTTCCCACTTTTTTTTGCGCTTGTTTTTGCACTCATACAACCACTATGTAAGACACACCCAGTTTTTAGACCCCAAATTTTTTGAAAAAGGGTGTGTCTTATACATGGGGAAATACGGTAGTTTTGTATCAGAAAGTTTAAACTATTTTTCATGGATTGTAGCGTGCTTTCTTAATATCCCAGGGTAAAAACTCTAATATATATTAAGTTTGCACCAAAGGCTTAAGGCTATTCTGGGGAGAATCTTGCTCTATTGCACACAAACTCAGAATGATTAGGATTTTTTAAATTAGCATGGTTAGAAAATAGGTCATAGACAAAACAAAAATATCTCTAGTTATTTTAATCTAGAGAGAGGAAAACTTTGGGGATATATTATATGGGTATAAACCTCTGTGAAGAGATATATTTTAGGTGGCTGTGAGGAAGTCTTTTTTCCTCAAATTTGGAAATCTTGTGAAATAGTTAAGAGTACAAGCTTGAAAGCAATGATTTATCCACATACGAATGAACACCAGTTCTGCCACTTACTACCTGTGTGGTCTTAGATAAGTCACTTAATCTCCCTAAGGATCAGCATCTTCATCTATAAAATTAAATATAATAGCTACCTACTAGAAGATTGTTGTGATTATTAAATATGATAAAGTACATAAAGTGCCTGGCACATAGCAATTGTGCACTCCTCCACAATATTTACTGAATGAATGATCAATCATTTTCAGTTTCCTTTGCTAATGACATCATTTAAAATCAGCACCATTACCTTCAACTATCTGCATAAAAGAAAATGGAATCTAGTCTTAAGAGGCAGCCAAAAATTTTCTGGTTACAGAATGAATTAAGCAAGGTATTATATTAAAATATGTGAAAACCTCCTTATCAAGAGATCTTATGAAGAAAATCAGGTAATTATAAAAATTATTTATACCTAAAAAATGGTAAGATGAACAAGCTAAGCCATGAGGTGCCTATAAGCCTTGTGGCTCAGTAGTGAAATTAACAAATGGGCCATTATTATCACTAAAAGTAAATAAACAAATAAATCATAGAAATCAATCTGTCTGAAAAAAATGAAAGACTATATACCTGAAATCATACAAAAGTATCAGTGTAAAAACTTATATAGCAATGTGCAGATACCACGAATCCATGAAGTCATATGCATAAGTCAAGCCTACCCCAATTGTCTTTTGCTCACAACTAATCATACTGTGTAATAGTAATTGTCTATTAGACAGGTCTTTTCTCTGCAAGGTTTAAAGAAAGACTGCAATTTAATATGTGAGTCATTACTTAGATACTACAAGTAGTTCTAGTAATGATAACTTTATAAACTTTTAGTGAGAATATTTACCTGAGTAGCTCTTATCTCTGTTTTCATCAAGCTCAGTACTGGTGGTAGCCACTGTATCAGCCAAAGCTACAAGGAACATCTGCTCCAAACGGGTAAGGCCGGGCAGACTCGAGTGCATAAGATGACTTGAAAGTACCCTAGCATGTTCTTGGCCAAAGTAAGCTGGTCCATACTGGGAAAGATTTATTACTCTTGATTTGTTTTCTCTCTTTTCTGGCTCTAAATCGATATCATCCGTTGTTATATCCTGTACTTGGAACAGCTCTGAATACTGATCCTCTGGGTGACTTATGGTATGGTCTTCATAGCTCTGTGGTATTTTTGTACTTTCTTCTGAAACTCTGTAGGTTGTATCTTGATCTGCAGCAAGCAATGCATACAATGGTAGTGGAGGAATAGAATCTATCTCAGTATAATCTCGAGTGCCATCTTTTCCTATGGTGACTGTATCTTTTGCTGTACTGCCACTTACACTAATGGTTCGTGAAAGATGTCGCTTAGTTCCTTCTCCAGCATCAGCATCTCTAACTATTGCAACTTCACCTGCAATACATTTTACTAAATGAGAGAGAATAGCTTTAGCCCTGCGAACTTTCCCTAAATCCATCAATTCTAACAGCTGAGTTGGATGATATTGTGGGAGAGTAGGGGAAAGTACATGTGCAGCCTCAAATAAGCCACCATCTTGAACGACAGTTGGTGAACAAAAAATGTCATCAGCAACAGCTGTTCCTTCAACAATACTTTTTCTTGACAACATATTAGATTTAAAGGTAGAATGATCTTGTATTGCAGCCTCTTCTGCATCAGGACTGTCAGCTTCAGTGTCTCCAAATTTGACACCATGCTTCCACTGTGCGTATACGTGCATTTCACAATCCATTCCTACCACCAATATCCCATCTCTTACCCAAGAGAGAGAAACAGGCAGTGAAGGTGTGCCATCAACAGAAGACACTAAGTCTATAGATCTAAGAAGAACCCATCTCGACCTAACTCCTTGTTTGATACTACCACCTAGTGGTAAAGTAATGACAGCTACTCCATCCTTACTGTTGGTTTGTTCAGTCACAATTCCTGAAAGACGCCCATACATGAAGATATTAGCACCAACCCCCACTGTGAGAATGTGGGAGCCATCTTCTTTTGATACCCAGTCCAAATGTACTAAATGCTTGATATTCGGAATAAGATACCTATCCTTGCTCAAAAGGGCATCTGATTTGCTGTACACAAACAGATTACTGTCAACACTGACTCTTGAATCAAGTACACTCCCAACCTTAACCAAGTCATCAAGATGAATTGTTTGTTCTAAAACCCATTCTGACCCTCCCGTAGATTCACATTCAAATATGCAAACATGCATGGAGAATTCTTTGGAAACAAAACCATTGTGTTGGACAGGTTGTTTGTAAGCCACTGCAAGGCGACCTGTGTATGAACAGCTAACAGCAACTGGTCTTCCCACAATGCTCACTGTACTACTATTATCTTCTCCTTCATCATTCATCAAGGGCCATCTCCTCCAGTGATAGGTTTCCTTCTCGTTACTTTTACATTGTAGGTTGGTTTCCATGCTACATCTCCAGAAGCGTACTTTATTGTCAGAACAAGTTGTAACCACTAAATAAGGTGCAAGGCACACTGGATAAATTGAAGAGGAACTCAGATGGCCTTAAAAAAGAAAAAGCAGGTAGTCATAATAATAGAACCACAAAATAATATGCTAATAATCAAATTCTAGAATGTGATAAATCCAAAGCAGCTATGAGCTTCTTCAGAATAACTCTTCAGTACCCCCTTAACTAATGTCCTACACTGAATGCCCATTGACCAAAGTATCTATAGAAGTCTTGAACAGCCCACTGGTGAAATCAAACTATGTGATAATAATCACTTTATTTGTTTTTAGATAATTAAGTTTAAATGAGGCAAATATTCTTTCAAATAAAACTCAAGTCAATCCTTAATTGATAAATCTGTAATTTTTATATGCTTTCACCACAGCATACCTCACGGGACTTTCATCCTATATCTTTTATCACTTTCATCACAGATGCTTAAGGAATCTTTACAATTTTCCCTTCAAATGTCCCTAACCTGCCCTCAAATACTACAGACCCTAGACCTGTCCCTATCATCAAAATGTTTTTTTAGACAGCTAAACAGACCATTAGATCTCACCCTTTTTACCAAGTTTAACTCCTGCTTTCTTATGACACTGAACCAAAACCCTCATTATTTATTTCTGGCTGCCAAAAACTAACACTGCCCATCTACCATCAACTATAAGATGAGGGGTAATAACGATTAAGATTGGGGTCAGAAGACCTGGATTCATGTTCCAGGCCACTGATATCTTTGTAGCAGTGGGAAAGCCACTTAAACATCTGAGCCTGTTCTTCCATCTTAAATAGGGGTCATGTTACCACTTCTCTTGGAGTGGTACTGTCAAATGACACTTCTGAAAGTATTTTATAAAGCTGCTAAAAAATATAATTTGTTATTATCAATGCCAACACGCTCATTTGAGTATATCCCAAAATTACCAAATATTTTGAAAGACTGAAAAACCGGCCTAGATCTGCATCTACCACTAAAGCCCAAAGTAAACTTTACTTTTTTTTAACTTTATTGGGGGAACAGTGGTTTTTTTCCAGGACCAATCAGCTCCAAGCCAAGCTGGTGTTTTCAATCTAGTTGTGGAGGGCGCAACTCACTGGCCCACGTGGAAACCGAACTGGCACCTTTGGTGTTATAAGCCTGTGCTGTAACCTCCTGAGCTAACTGGCCGCCCTCAGAGTAAACTCTTAATGTGATCTTTCCAATTCAATTCCATCTTAGGAATGAATAAGTGAATCCTCATACTCAAAATCATTCACCAGTAATTGGAATAGTCTTGAACCTCCAATTTTGGTTCCCCAAAAAATGTTATTCTAGGAACTCCTCAATTATAATTCCACAAGTAACAGATCATTTTAAACTGGCTTCCAGTCTTGCCCTCCAAACTATCTTATCCACTTTGTTAAAGTCAGTATCATTCTATGGTAGCCAAATTATAGTCTTGTAGCCTACATTTTTTTCACTAAAGTATCTGCCAACTCTTGTTCAAACATGCTTAATAAGAAGCATGATTAGCATAATGTGGATGAAAAGCCTTAAAAAATAGGCTTCAGTGATTTGAAAATGAACATACTTGCTCTTTGCAATTTTACTATCATAGTATTCCTATTTATAAGAAATCATAGTGCAGGCAAGAAACCTCACATTAAAATATTTAGACTGTTTTCTGTCAAGTTGATTACATTTATCACAGGAAATTATTTCTTATAAAGACATGTTTCTAAACAGATGTATCATTACTAGAAAATAAATCTTTATTTCAGTGTCAACATAGTATGTACTTCAGAAGACTGACTTCATCCATTTTATCCACTGAAGATTGCTCTGAGCTGCATTAAAACTGCCTGGTCCTAAAAAGTTACCTTACCTGCTGAAGGTGTTGCTCTTATTACTTCAACTCCTTCTGGGAGATCAAGAGGCTGGCTATATACCAGTCTAGAACTCAGAATAAGTTTACTAGCAGTCTGAAGATTGGCAATTGATGAAGAATGTGGCATAGGGCTCACACTAGGAGAGGTTTCTGGAGAAGAGTCTACATTCTTCTGCCCAGGGACTGAAAGCAGGCTCTCAGATGAAATAACTTCTGAAGCTTTAGCTTTGAAAATAAATTACAAAATTATGAAATATATTACTATCATCACTATATACATGAAACAGAATAAACTTCATCATTTAAAAACATAATTTCTTAAAGCACTTTAGAAACAAGTTTACTTTTCAGACTTTGCTCAGTTTACTTGTTAATATTTTTTATTTTACTTTTTACTCTTTCTTAGCATCTCCAATACAGAGACGCTGTCAGGGGAAAATCACAACATGTAAGAGCTAGGAAAAAACCTTAGGTTATCTAGTCCAATGTTCTCAACCTTTCAAATACATCAAAAGCTTGAGGAATTTGTTAAGATAAAGATTCCTGGGCCTAACCAGAGAGACACTGATTCCACTGTTTTGGGTAGATCCCAGAAATCTGCATTAATAAGCACCTCTTAGGTGTTGCTGAAACAGGTGAGTCATGAATTAAACTTTGAGAAATAACAAGGTTCTGCCTCACTTAATAGATGAAGAAATGTAATTTGGAGAATTTAATGATTTTCCTAAGGTCATATAATTAGCTGTGGCAAAGAAGACACTAAAATAACACCCTTTTAACTATTAAGTATTGAAACAAGATAATGATTTCAAGAATACAAAAAATAAAGTTCCAAACAAATTTAAGACAGTATTAGTTGACAGGCTTTGTATTGGTCTTGATCTTCTTCCAAAGTTTCCAGCTCTCATATTAGAATGGAGAGTAAATCTCTAAGCAGATTCAGTTACCTGTGCTTCCGCTACACGTGAGGGCTACTTTGTATTACATTTATTTATTTGTGTCTGTCTCCCCACATTAGACTATGAATTCATCAAGGGCAAGGATAATGTCTTATTGCTTTGTCCATCCCCAGAAGCACCAGGATACCAAGAGATAAAAATCAACCCCCTTTTGCTTCTGGTTAATGTTAAATACCTCAATCTATTTTATAATGGCAGATTACTCAATAATATGAAAACATATTCATAAAATGGAATAAGACTACAAACTTGAGTCAGTAGTCAGAAGAGAGAAGTACTACTCCTGGCTCTATCATTAACTACCTATGTTTCCTTAAACAAGGCACCTCACCATCTCTGGCTATTTTCTCAACTGCAAAATAAGGATGAACTATATAATTTCTCTTCCTGTAAACTAGGCAACTTTCTAATATATATCTCATGCTAAGAAAGAAAATAAGAGCAGGAAAAAAGCAAAGGCTTTAGAGCCAGAGACCTGATTTTGAAACTTGGTTCTGTGACAAGCTAGATGTGGGACTTGGTCAAGTTACCTAATATTCCACTTATCAAGTGGGGATAACATCGATCTCACATATATAAAGCATCTATCTCAGGCCTGGCACCCACCTAGAAGTTACTCAACATGCTCTATCCCCACCTAAATTTAAGCCTCTCATTTCATCCTCAGCATTTTCAACACACTGATAAATTCAAGTATTAGCTCTGAATGGCAATATACATACACTATGCTAAATCTGCTGGGAATGTTAGAACCAAAAGATAGGTGCTTTCCTTCACAGTTAAAGAGGGCATATTATTTGCTTGACTTTACCATACTCTTACTGTTTGTTATCATATACTGCTGTCACAAAATAGTAAGCAAGCAGCTTTACACTAGTCCTGGCTTTGGGAGAAGAGCAATGGAACACGTCCCTCATAAGCAGCGAGGACAGAAGGTATCACATGATTCCTTTCCTACCACAAGGATCTGTTACTACCTCTATTACTCTTTGAAACAATTGCTGGCTCTGTGCCCAACTCTAGAAAATACTATATTCTCTGATGGGTTAAGAATTCTCTTCCTGATGAGCTTGTTTTAGAACACTCTACTCTGGTACATGTAATGCCAAGAATTAACTCCAAAAGTTTTAAAAGAATTTTTGGATTTCTGCTGCCTCAAGAAAATTAGGTTCAGCTAAGCACAGGCAACAAAGGTTCTACTGAATCACTTGGCTTTACTAATGCCAGTTCATGACCCAGTTAAAACTGCTATTTACACGGTTATCTAATAATTTGAATTACAAAGAGAAAAAATATATACATATTAGTTCACTGTATTAAAATTCTGAATGTATATAAAAATCAGTTAAATTATATAATTATGAGAAAGAATGAAATCTTCTAATAACTCAAATATTTTGAGCTAAGTAGTTTAAAGGAGATTCAGTTTGATATGGCTATCTGTGTAGTTCTTCATTTTAAGAATTATATCTTAGAAGGTAAAAGTTTGTTTTAGAAAGAAAGATCCATGATCAATTTCTTTGCTTCATACTATAGATTTTCTACTTTGTTAAGAAATTAATACAAATGTGCATAGCAAAAGTATGGCTGAAATGATTTTTTTATCAATGTTGCATTTCCTAATGTGCCAACAAAACAGTTCTGCTTATGAGCTTCACATGCTTACATTTTCTAAACAGCAAATATGCTTCTCTTAGTGATACTAAAGCTAACGTACACTGTATCAGAAGAAATTATTTATTAATCAAAAGGAAAGTACAATATTAATTCAATAGGAAAACTAATTTATAGACACATATTACCCAGAACAGTCATAATGAACATTCAATAAGTATTAATGAAAAAAATAAATAAATCAAGCTTTTTTTTTTTCAATATGTCTACTGTGCCCATATGTTTTTTTGGTTTGTTTCATTAATGATTTATGATTAATTGCTATTAAAAAATGTCATATATATACTTCAGTTCACCAACTCAATTTATAGTTCATTAGATATTCATTTTAAAAAACTAAGCAACCTAAAGCATATTCAGTAAAATGAATTTACTTCACATTATCTCTACATAAAAATAATAATTACTTACCTAAACATGGCTGTACAGATTTAAGATGAAGGTGCCACATATTGAGAATAGAGTAATTATTGCTGTCCTTTTCAATTACTACTAGAAAGAATTTTTCTGAAAATGGTGGTGGGCGATATCCTATTGATTAAAGGAAAACAGTATTATGTTTCTATAGGGTTAAAAGAAAAGACATTTTAAAAAACATCTCTTGATTTGCATAGAAGCTGGGAGGGAAAGGACAGAATAGACGTTTAGGAGAAGTGTTATATAATTTTTGTGCCAAAAGTTAGGTATCTATCGAAGACTAATGTGGCCATGCCAAAAGTACACAAAAGCCAACATGAAAGGACAATTGGTGCAAGATGGGACAATTTGAGCATCAGAGAATAAAAATTAATACAATTTATTAAAACACTGACTGCATAAAAAAAACCATGAGTTCATAAAAATAACAAGAGAGGGGGCACATAAGAAAAAAAGGAAAGGAGACACAAGAAGAAAAGGAAGGAGGAGAAAAAGAAAGACAGGGAAGAGACAGATAGAGAGTAATAAAGGGAGGGAGAGTACAAGAGCCAAGCTAGGATCATGGGTCGCCCCTCAAAGTAACTGGGGCACTCACTCCTTATTTGAAAAATAGGCAATTAAAAGGAAAAAAATTAAATAAACATTTATCCTTTTCCTATATCAAAATAGCATTTTTTTTTATTTAATGTCATGAAGGGGCGGGGCACTGGTAGTGGTGCAGAAAATATGTTTTAGAAATTTTATGCATTTTTAATGAAAAGTCATTATTTGGGGACATGATTTTCCCTGTTTTTCATATATGTAAATTGTACTTTTTGTATATGAAAATGAAATCTATACAGGATAACAAAAATTTTCCTTAAAAATGAAAATTCATAATGATGACTCATTGGCAATGAGCAGTGCTAGGGCCCAAGCTGTGGTCTCTAAATCCCATTCTCCATCAAAAGGAACAGTTTTGTGAGATGACTCCATTCTTGCAAAGGAAGCCTACAAGATGAGCGTGGGATATCTAGTTGTGCCTGAAAGAAAGTAAACTACCACGACTAAGGAGGTTGTTTCAAAACAACTCAGAAGACCAACTGGAAAGGATCCTCACTAGCCTACTGTAGGACAATGTGAGCATTAAAAAGAATGACTACAAACTAATTGATATGTTAAGAACATAAATATCCATGAGGAAGTAGTATGTATATACTTTTCTGTATGTATATTATTCTTCAATAAAGAGTTTTTATCAATGGGTTCATAATGATACCCCAAAGAAAACGAAAGCCAAACAACAACAAATTCATCAGTAACCACTGGCAGTAACTTGGGCACAAACTTCTCCCTCTGAAATAATCAAAGGGAAAGAACTAAGCACTTACCCTGCATTTCCTAAAAATAACTATTTTTCAAAGTAGCCAAATAGCTCCAGCTGATAAGGAAAAGCATTTCTTTACTAATGCTTTCCAGCTAATATAAATGAGAACTAATGGAATTAGAAAATCATAATTTTGTAATTCTTAATGAAATAATTGATTGAAAGCAACATTATCAATGGAAGAAACTATGATATAAAAGATTGCTGGTGGCCGGCTGAGTGGCGAATTGGTTAAGAGCTGGCTTGGGATGCCAGAGGGCCCCAATTCGGATCCCACATATGAGGGCCAGTGACACTGCCCTCTACAGCTGAAATGCTGAACAACAGCTCAACTTGGAGCTGGGCTGCCATGAGTCGCTGGCGACGGCGTAGGCTACAACCCCTGCTGCAGTGGATTGCCATAGGCTACCATGTGTAGCCAGCAGCCAGCCTGAGCGGCCAGCAGCTGCAGTGAGCGGCCGTCCAGAAGCCGGAGACTGATCTGCCTCGCCCAGGAAGAGCGCAATGATGGTGCCAACTTGGGCCAGTGAAGCAACGTCCTCCACAACTAGACTGAAGAACAAAACGACAG
>NW_017731362.1:3687561-3703513 GCF_001890085.2 Hipposideros armiger
CCCCAATTCCCCAATAAAAATCTTTAAAAAAAAAAAAAGATTGCTGGCAAACTTTACACTGGAGCCACTATACCTGAACATTCCGACTCTTAGCATCACTAAAAATGAGACATCCTAACATGTTCTTTCTGGAGTGATACAGATGAAAAATATATAGCATCTAATCAAGTCTACAAAGCTACACTGCACTTTACCAGAAAAAGTTTAAATGACATCACAAGTAATCAGTCAGAGAAATTCCTATAAAATAACTTCTAAAACAACTCAGTGGCATAAAGGGGGATCACTTTAGATTAAAAGACTCCTAATAAACAACAAAACACAATGTGTGGACTTTAAATATGGATCCAAACAAATTAAAAACCCAACATTTTTTAAACAACTGAATGAAGTAAATATGGACTAGTTATTACACAATTATAAGGAGTTTTGTTGTTTTATTAATATTATAATAGCATACATGTAAGAAAGTCATTTTTAGAAACATATATGGAAGTATGCAGGAGTGAAACACCATGATGGCTGGATTTTCTTTAAAATATTTCAGGAAAAAAGGAAAAGAAAATAGGGTAAAGTAAATGAGACAGAAATCTTAAATTTCAATCTAAGTTATAGGCATAGAAGAGTTAATGTAACTATGTACTCCACTTTTCTCTATAAGTGGCATTTTTTAAAATTAAGAGTAATTAATTTCATACATATTTATACATTATTTTTATACATATCAAGTCCTTCAAAAAAAACAGCTATAAAATCAGAATATCAGAGAAACTGTGCACAAAAACTAAAGGAAAATCAACAAAAGGCACTGGAAAACTCTTTTGGCCTGATTTTGTAGTGACATAAAGAAATATCAAAGGAATGAAATAGAAAAATATTTTTAAAAGCAAGTCTTTCTATTAAAAATATTATAAATAAACATACCAACTTTATATAGGCATTGTTTTCTAGTAGGTTGTCATGTATTTACTGTTACAAATAGCATGATAAATGGTAGCTAAGTTGGTTGGAAAGCATATAAAGGTTAACCCAGATAAAGGTGAAATACTAAGGAAAAGCAAATTTTAAATCTATAAAGTTGTACTGTTATGTTATGATAGTGAAATAAAACTGAATGACAACCGAATAACTTATAAAGAAGAAAAGTTCTGATGTATGAAGAAAGATCCATAAAGGGGAAAAAGTCTGAGAGGTAATAAGATTTTTGAGTTAAGCCTCATAGAAGAGAGGAACTCATTCTGATTTTCCATTAAAGGAAAGAAAATTATCTATACAAATTAATTAGAAATACTTTCCTTAAATGGTACATAATTCTGTGATAAAAACTATACTAAGAAAATCAACTATGTCCATGTAGATACTTAAAATCTGTAACCAAATGAGATAAAGTATCTGGAAACCCTTTATAAAAACTAAAAAGTGTTCATCCTAGAAAATGAATTATTAAAATAGAATGCATGTTTCCTACTTTCAAATAGAAAGTATTCTATACAATATGTTCTTTGTTCAAACAGAACACGGCAGTTTTATAATTACAAATTTATACCTTCTAAAGGGAACATATTAAGCTAAATACTAAAGTTTAAACAACATCATATGGTTTGTTCTTGAAAGGTCTTATGGAGAACTACTTATTTTCTTTCACAAAAGGAAAAAAGAAATACTACACTTCAGAGTAGAAAACTGTAAGATGGTACCTTTAATTCATAGCATACCTGAGGTTTCTAGGATACCATTCAACATATCTTACACTCTATATTCAACCATAGTCTGTACCAATTTGTTATTATTTTTTGAACTTATACTAAAATTAATTGGTTTGTTTAAGATACCACAGGGAACTTACTACCATTCAGAACAATTTAATTGTAAAGTTAAACAATTAAAATTAATTTTTGAAACAATTAAACTAGGCTTCATACATAACATTTCTTTATAGAAGTCTATGTTGTCAATCATACTGTCCTTCAAAATTACTGTCATTCAAAATGTAATTTCAGCCACATGCCTTCTAAATCTACAAATAAGCAATTCTGATAGAACTGGTATATTTACTAAAAATTATGAAAGTGATGATTCTTGATATAAAGATCTATACTCCGAAAAAATTTAGGACGCCTTTTTCTAAGATGAAGGTAAGCAAACTCGACTATCTTTTAGAAGTACCTTGTGATGGCTGAAAAAATACTTCTGTTTCCTTTTTCTCCAGATCTTCCTTATGTGGTTTATATCCTATAATGAAGTCTTCTTGAAACACATGAAGCAATTGTGTATTTGAGCCACACTACAAATATGAAAAAAATGAAAAGTTCTTTATTTTTGAAATTCCCTGTCTCCCATACACCACCGCCCCAAAAATACTAATGTAGAAAAAATAAATCTAACAATTTCTATTCTGTATGTACTGACTAATTGAGAGGAAAAAGCACAGAAAACAAAACAATCATTACAACTACCTGGACAGAGAAAAACACTTCCAAAGATGCTACAGCCAACAGCAAAACTGGGGCGCTCTAACAAAAACAAATCAACAGGTATGCTTCTTAAAAAAACAAAAAAATCCAAAAAAAACAAAACATAATTACGTGATCTGCACCATTCAGAGCTCAAAAGCACCAGGTCTCATCCCTGGCTGGAGAAGGCTAAGCTAACTGCATAAGTCACATTAGTACAGGATTCCTTTAGTTTTCCTAATTCCACTTCAGAAAGAAAAAAGAAAAAACCAGAAAGGTCCTCAAAACATTCCCAACAAATCTGTCTGGTGGGAATGATGAGGGGACCTATAACACCCAGTGGGGATGACACATCTCTGGAGAAACGTACTTACATGTAACTAGGATTTCGAGAAGGGTGGATGAAACATCACTGTCAGCCACTATGCTACATGATCGTGTTTTTAGACCAGAGAAGAGTAAAGACCATTACAAACAGCAACTTAGAATCACAAAAGTGAAGAGGAATTCACAGGAAGGCTAGATCCAAACAAAAGCTTATTATGAAAGTGTGTCAAGACAATTAGATGAAGATGGCTGTCCCACAGATTTCAAGGTAGAAATATGAAAAAATCTTTTCACATTCATATATAAAAGATCACCTCCCCCAGCGAAAAAGAATAAATAAAAGAAAAGGGAAAGGTGCTGTCTTCATGGATACAGAAATCATACAGTACACTGGGTACAAACCTAGAATGAGTTTTAAACTATCATTTATAAAAAGCCTATTATTTATCAGTGCTTGCAGTTTACCAGCCCTTGTGTTAAAGATAGCCACAATGAGGAGGGAAAAAAATCATGCACAAGTAATGAAAGTGAAAAGCAGAATGCAGGCTGGCCGAGTGACGCATTGGTTAAGAGTTGGCTTGGGATGCCAGCTCTGAGCAGCAGGGCTGCTGGTTCGAATCCCACAATCCTACAGCTGAGATGGTGAACAGCAGCTCAACCTGAAACTGGGCTGCCCTGAGTTGCCGGTGACGACATAGGCTGCAGTGGAGATGCAGTGGGCTCCCATGAGCTGCCAAGAGCCGCTGTGAGCGGCACTCCAATGGCCAGCGAGCAACTGCCTCACCCGGGAAGAGCACAATGATAATACCAACATGGGCCAGTGAAGTGACGTCCTCCACAACTAGACTGAAGAATAAAAGGACAGCAACTTGTCTGTTCCACTCCCCCAATTCCCCAATAAAATCTTTAAAAAAAAAAGAAAGAAAAGCAGAATGCTAATGAATATCACCAATTCACAATATTTAATATTTACTATATTAATAGCCTATGATAAAAAGTAAAGAAGGGGCTAAAGTGGGGGATGAATTTAACACCCAGGCCACTATAAATTAAGATGTCTATGGAAATGAGGCCAATCTACTCTTCTCCCATGACCCTATGGAATAGGAAAAAGAAATCTCAGATTGAATTTGAAAGAAAGGCATGGCACTTGGGGACAGAAAAGTTAAGGCATTAGTAATCTGAGTCTGGTAGCCACAGTTCTGCTGCCACGAACTGATGTGGTAACTTCTCTACATTGGTGGAAATTATTACATTTTCCCAAAAAAGAATGTGGCAAGGCACCATGGAAAAATAACGACATACACTCTATACATATTTGTTTCTAAATATGGCTGGCTCTTTCTTCATTTCCTTGTTTGAAAATATTGGTAACTTCCTCACTAAAGTAATCTTTTTCTATATTTGGAATGAATATATTAGTTCTATCTCTTAGACCATAAACATGATCCTGAAGAAACAAATATCCTGAGAGCTAGAATGGATTTCAACCTTCTTGCAGAGAGAAGGATTCTCCTTTCCTAAGCAATAGCTGGGGAAGAACAATGGCTCCACAACAAACCTGTGGTTAGGAAGTAAACATATACTTTGATCCTATTTTCATCTGCATTTTAAAGGTTCTCATAAAAATGTCTAATATTCAGCCTAACAAAGCAAACACTCTAAAGTCACCCTCTACTGAGGTGAAATGAGTAATGATATAAAGAGAAACCTCAAACCAAGCAACTGTGGCAGCTGTACTATATTTTCCCTTATGACTTCCCTGAGTCAAATAATCTTTAAACAAGAAAAATATGGCTACAGATACAATTCAACTGGAAAAGAATAATTTGTAAATCATTAGACTTTCACTACAAGAATCAAGAGAATTTGGCTGTATCTAGTATCAAACAAGAGAATTATTCGAGATATGCATATAAAGTACTCTAGGATAAAATACATTAATATCACCAATTCAAAAGCATGTTTTTACTTGGTTGGTTATTGCATCAAGTTCAATAATGCAGCCAGGTCGAGCAGTAGACTGTTGGCTCACAATATTAAACACTTCTCCAATAAGTTTCTGTAAACAAAAAACACAAAATGTTAATGATCAACAATTTATGACTCTACCATCAACATGCTCTCAGACATTAAAGGCCCCTCAAAATTCACTGATTGAAAATGGCAATTCAAACAGTCAAAGAAACATTTCAATTTTTGTACTCATTCTTATTCTCATTTTTAAAATTAACTAAGCAGTTAGAAAAATCTATAGTGTTTCCATAAATAGTATATCACTTCCAGGCATCTAGTTCTTTTAACATGTCTTCATTCTGCAACCTTAAAGCTCCAGACAGATATTTTGATAATATTATTGAAGAGTTTGCTTTCATTAATGCCAGAAAAGTAAAATTATAATGAATTCTGCTTTTGGCATAAATAAAATATTTAAGCTTAAAATAATGTTGTCAGTTTTAATATACTTTAATGTTCTGGGGAAAAATTAACCATTGAAAAAATACAGAAATCTGTGATTATAGGACAAACTCTCCTTTTATTTTACCTCAGGCTCCCATAGGTTCATCATGGTACTGTTAGATCCTGTTTTATTGAAAATGTTGGCATTTTGTTCATCATGGAATTTTTGCAGTAATCATGATTGTTTAAAATAATGCATTAAAAAAATAATAAATAAAATAATGCATTAAAATAGTATTTATCCTGATTACTGTTTTTTGGCACTCCCTTTAGTTTTTTACCAGAGGTGAGTGCCTCACTCACTCTAATTCCAGCCCATCTGGAAGAAATATGGCACTAGGTCTAATCCCACAAAACTTGGTTGGCCTTAACCAAGTGGCTCTTCACTTGGAAGCAGATGCCTTAACAGAACAGCAGAATGTCTACTGAAATTACAGCACCAGATGGGGGATAATGCCCTGTATTATGGAGTGCTGTCCTCATGCTGCACTATATGCCTTAAACTAATGATCGGTAAGATGCCATTTCCTCCACAGCTAGGTCTGCGAATCAAAGCGTGGAGGTAGGAGTAATCCCTCTCCCTATTACGCCTAATAACCCACCTATAGATTTTTTTATTCCTGTCTCTACAATCTCGGGCTTGATGTGTCTAGAAAGTGCTAGTACTCAAAAAAAAATACTTCTGTCTGGGAAAACAGTCATGGTTCCATTATATTGAAGCTGAGACTGGCCCTTGACAATTTTGAACTCATGCTATTTCACCAACATGCACAGAAGAGTGGTCAGTATAACTGATCTGGTTACTATAAAATGAGGACAAGAAAGACTGTGTCTGAAACCCAAAATATTCTTGGTACTCTCCTAACCTATTAAAAAAAAAAAAAGAAAAAAACTGATGGAAACAGCAGCAACTCAAAAAAGACAGGACCTCAAAGGACCTGGATCTCATGAGAATGCTTGGGCCACTCCACCAAGTTTAAAAAGAAAGAAAGAAAGAAAAAAAGACACCTGAGGTGCTGAAAAAAGTTAAGGGAATGTGGAATTTAGTGACGGAAGGAGGCTATCACTATCGGATGTTGGCTTTGTGACTACCTATAGACACAGGAGCTAGGACAGCTCTCCTTTATGTTAATTGTTTCTTTTTTCCAAATTTCCCTGCTGTAGGAAGTAGGGTGTAGTTGTTACACTGATGGTGTAACAACTACAACTTAGGTTCCATGTGGGGATTATGACTGAATTGGCACCATTACACAGTGATACAATACCAAATGGGAATCTATTTCCCCTGTATTGGAAATCAAAGTTTCTTTACCTAAAGAACAGGAACAGATAGTAAAGGGAAAAAAGAGTGGACTTTGCTGACTACTTGCATCTAAGGAACAGATGCTAAAGGGCAAAAAGCGGATTTTGCTGGCTATTTGCATCTAAACCTCAATCCATTCTCCACCCTCATCTGCCTTGTTCTGCCCAAGAGGCTGACTTCTACACTGTATCACCTAGCTTCTAGGCTCCTTTCAGCTTCAAGATGAATTCAGCCAATGGGAGCAGAGGAAATCTCGGAATTCCTTATAGCATGAAGTTCTGAAAGTCAAAATGGCTCAAGGGAGTCTGGAGGCTCAAAAGACTTTGGAGGTTACTGACTATGCAACTGCTAATACAATGATGAGGAAAAAGAGCTGGTCAATATAGTGGGTTGACTAGTGTCCCCCCAAAGTTCATGTCCACCGAGAAACTGAGAATGTAAACTTATTTAGAAATACGGTGTTTGCAGATATAACCAGTTTTAAGAGAAGACCACAGGGGATTAGGGTGGATGCCAAATCCAAAGACTGATGTCCTAAGAAGAAGAAAAGGAGAGGACACACAGGGACACCCCGAGGGAAGAAGGCTATGTGAACACAGACTAGAGTGTCACAGCTTCAGGAGAAGAAAGCAAGGTTGAGGTGTTTACTCCCCCCTGCTCCCCATAGCTCTGGCAGTGGCTACATTCCGTTACGGCTACCTCTACTGACAAGCAGCTCTTCCCACAGCTCTAGCTCTCCCAAGGCTCTGGTACACTTTTATTTCTCTCCTGTCCCTTCAGGCATAGAAATATGTATTACTTTTCTATTGCTGCTGCAAAAAATTACCACAAACTTAGTGGCTTACAACAGCACAAATGTATTCTCTTACAGCTCTGTAGCTCAGAAGTCTGACATGGGTCTCGCTGGACCAAAATCGAGGTGTCAGCAGAGCTGCACTCCTTTCTGGAGGCTCTAGGGGAGTCTGCGTCCTTGTCTTTCCCAGCTTCTACAGGCTATCCATATTCCTTGGCTCATGGCCCCTTTTTCTCTATCTTCAAAGGCAGCAACATCATCTCTCTGACCATTCTTCTTTTGTCACATCTCTCAGACCACAGCTGGAAAAGGTTCTCTGCTTTCAAGGACTTGTGATTCGACTGAGTCCACCCAGATAATCCAGGATCATCTCCACATTTCAAGGTCCTTAATTTACTCTGCAAAGTCTCTTTTGCCATGTGAGGTAAATTATTCACAGGTTCTAGGGATAAGCATGTGGAAGGGGTAGGGGAACCATTATTCTGCCTACCACAGGGTGATAATGGCTACATATTGTTGCTGGACTCTGAGAGCTTTACTATTATTCCTATGGGTTAACCATGTTCTCCCCTCTGTAAGGAGTCCTCTCACTAAACTCTTCAGTTAAACCTTTATGGGTGTGATCTGTTTCCCACCTAGGCCCTGACTGACACAGCAACTAAGTCAATAAATTCCTGGCTATCTCCATGTAACTACCAACTACACTGCATCCTACAAATTAGCCACTTTACTACCCAGTCCCAAAAATTTCAGTGCTCCTCAATCCACCTCTCAATCTACACAAAATTCAGATCCTTTCAGATGTTTCTCATGGAATTTTTTAAAAAGCTAGCTTCTTTTTGCATCTACTAAAAATCTCATTTGAGGAAGAAGACAGCATGTGACAAGTTCTTGCTACATTTCAGGTCACAATCAGCAGAGGAAGTAACTAGAACTGCTGCTCTGACTTACAAGAAAACGAAAAAGATGAGCAGAGAAAATGGAACTTGACAGAAAGTAACTGTGTTTTCTTAAGAATTTAGCATCAACAATAAAGGCAAGGATACATTTTAGAAAGTCAAAAATCTCGGAATTCCTTATAGTATGAGGCTCTGAAAGTCAAGATGATTCAAGGGAGTCTGGAGGCTCAAGAGACTTTGGAGGTTCCTGACTATGCAACTGCTAATATACAATGAGGAAAAAGAGCTGGTTAGCACAGTGGGTTAAACAGAGTCACCTCAAAGTTCATGTCCACCAACTCTCAAAATATAACCTTATTTAGACATAGGGTGTTTGCAGATATAATCACTTTTAAGATAAGGTCATAAAGGGTAATGGGTGGATTCCAAATCCAATGGCCAGTGTCCTAAGAAGAGAAGACACTCAGAGAGAAGATGGCTATGTAAAGACAGAGGCAGAGACTACAGTGTTACAGCTTCAAGGAACACCTTCAAGGAACACCAAGGATATAATGAACTGAATGAAAATGAAAAGCCTACTTATAAATGCCAAAGCAGTACTGAGAAGCAAATTTACAGCACTAAATGCATACATTAGAAAATAAGAAAAGCTTCAAATCAATAATCCAAGTTCCTACTTCATGCAACCTAGGAAAAGAACCAAAAAAAAAAAAAAGCAAACAAGGAAGTAAATAAAAAAGGGCATAAATTAATGAAAATTAAAACAAAAACAAAGAGCTCAATGAAACAAAGAGCTGGTTCCTTGTAAACATCGACAAAATTAACAAACTTCTAGCAAGACTGAAAAGAAAAAAAGAGGGAAGACACTAATTACTGGTATTAGGAATGAAACAGACCCTACAATCATCAAAATGATAAGGGGATACTATGAACAAGTCTATGTGCATACATTTGATCACTTAAGACAAAAGGGCCCAATTATTCAAAAAACACAAACTTCCACAACTCATCCTATATGAAATAGATAATGTGCACAGCCCTATGGAAAGCCCAATTAAAGAAACTGAATCATCATAATGTTAACATTCCCAAAAAAGAAATCTCCAAGCCAGACAGTTTCACTGGGAAATTCCACTAAACATTTAAAGAATTAATACCAATTACATATAATTTCTTCCAGAAAATAGAAGAGTGAATGCTTCTCAATTCATTTTATGTAGTATTACCCTGATACCAAAACCAGACAAGAATACTGTACAAAAAAATACTAAAGACCAATATCCTTCATGAATATAGACACAACAATCCTTAACAGAACATTAATAAACAGAATTTAGCAACATACGGAAAGATTTAGACACCATGACCAAGTAGGGTTTATTCCAGAAATGCAAGACTGGTCAATATTTAAAAATCAATTAAGGTAATTCACCATGTGAACCAAAACTGGAGAAAAAAATTACATATCATACCAATTCATACAGAAAAAGCATTTGACAAAACTCAATGCCTAATTTTAAAAACTGAAAGAAACAGAAACAGAGTTTAACTGCCTCAACTTGAAAAAAGCCTCTACAAAAACCCTATGGCTAACGTTATACTTCATGGTGAAAAACTGAATTCTTTCCCTCTAAAATTAGGAAAAAGGCAAAGACATCCAATCTCACCACTCTGATTCAACATAGTGCTGGAAGTTCTGGTCAGTGTTTTAAGATAAGGAATAGAGATAAAAGGAATAAATATTGTAAAGGAAGAAATAAAACTGTTCCTATTTATACATGATTGTCTATGTAGAAAATCCCAAGAAATCCACAAGAAAAAACTACAATATGTGAGTTCAGCAAGGTTGCAGGATACAAGATAAATATACAAAAATCAATTGTATTTTTATATTCTGGCAATGAACACACACACACTGAAATTAAAAATATATTGCCATTTAAATTGCTAAAAAAAGAAAATTAGGTCTAAACCTAATAAAACACATAAAGGATTCTAAAAACTACGTAAGAAGGTGCTTACATTACATTTGAAGTAATATATTATTATTTGAAAATAAATTACTTAGGTTAAAGATGTACATTGTAAACCCTAGATAAACCATTAAAACCAGAAACAAGGGGAGTAGCGAAAACAGAAGCATGAGAAAATACTGAATCAAAAAGGAGAGTGAGGCCGGCCGAGTGGCACATTGGTTAAGAGCCGGCTTGGGACGCCAGAGGGCCCCAGTTCAGATCCCACATATGAGAGCCAGTGACACTGCCCTCTACAGCTAAGATGCTGAACAACAGCTCAACCTGGAGCTGGGCTGCCGTGAGTCACCAGCAACGGTGAAGGCTGCAGCCCCTGCTGCAAAGGGTTGCCATGGGCTACCTTGTGTAGCCAGCAGCCACAGCGAGCCCCTGTCCAGAAGCCAGCGACTGATGTGCCTCATGGGAAGAGCACAATGATGGTGCCAACTTGGGCCAGTGAAGCAACGTCCTCCAGAACTAGACTGAAGAACAAAACGACAGCAACTTGTCTGTTCCCCTTCCCCCAATTCCCCAGCACTGTTCCCATTCCCCAATTCCCCAATTTTTTTTTTTTTTAAAAGGAGAGTGAAAAAGAGGGCAAGTGGGAAAAAGAACAGATGGGACAAATAGGGAAAAAATAGCCAGACGGTAGGCTTAAACACAATTATAATGATAATGGCATTAAAAGTTAATACTCCCCACCCCAGGTGGAGCCTAATTCCCCCTCTCTCTTGACTCTGGGTTGTGCATAGTGGAATATGACTTCCTTCCAAAAAACTGATCATGAAAGAGTAGGGAGAAGGAAGGTAACTTTACAGTGGAGAAATCTGGCAAACACTACTTTGGACCAATGATCAAGGTTAACACATCACCAGTGATAAGTCATGTTGATAACATGTAATCAACACATAATGTGATGAGAAGGGTACTTCACATATGTGTTATTCTCCCCAAAACTTATAAATCCAGTATAATCATGAGAAAAATAACAGACAAACCCAAATTGAGAGAAAATTCTATAAAATATTGAACAATACTACTAAAAACTGTCAAAGTCATGAAAAAGAAAACAGAAAATTTCACAGATCAGAGAAGACTAAGGAGACATGATGACTAAACATAATGTTGTTTTCTGGATGAGATCCTGGAACACAAAAGGACATGAGTGGAAAAATCAGTTAAGTCTTAATAAAGTCTGAAATTCAATTATTCGTATGATATTAATGATGGTTTCTTATTGTGACAAATGTATTCTGGGAATATAAGATATAGGGGAAACTGGCTGTGAGGTATTCTGGGAACCCTACTATATATTTGAAACTTTTCTGTAAACCTAAAACTATTCTAAAATTAAAAATTGATTTAAAAATTAACTAAGGCACCGAATAAATTATTGTTTTCAGAGTACAGAGATAAAGGAAAAGACATGATCATTAACAGAGGCTGATGATTTAATGTTAATAAAATCCAGAAAATAAAGAACTCATTTTTCCTACTTTTTCTCTGATCTTCTATTTCAAGAATTTAGCTTGCAAAAGTAGCAAGAACCAAAAATTTTCTACAGTGAATACTGTTCTTTTTTTTTCATTTAAAAAAAATGGAAAGTTTAATAAAAAAAGTATTTGGTAAGGGGGAAGTTGAATGCCAGGGTAAATAAAGAAATTCCAAGAATGTGTCAAACTGCTTTAAATAAATTTATATTTTCTGGAAAAATAATGCCCAGGTTAGGGAAATTTTGCAAATGAGATCAATGTACAACAGAGGATGTTTTCTGAGAAATCCTGGGGCATGCCATAGCCAAAAGACTAAAAACAGGCAAATGTTCCAATTTTCAGAAAAGAAAAGAAGAGCTTGATGTCTATTTAGTATACCGTTTTAGTCATCAGGAGACATCAGGATACATACATTCAACCTACTATATATTACTCACAGCATATAAATCTGACTTCCTTTTTTGACTGCAGAAGATCTGGCAGACAGGGTATATTTTATTTCTGCAAAGTACATAACAAGCTGCCTCACAGAAATCCTTGGGGCAAGCTGGAGAAATATTCCAGACAATAAAAATGGATAGATTTCAAATGTGTACTACTGGGCTTTTTCTTCACTCCGGTCCTGTTTAATATTTTAATAATTGACTTAGATGAAGATGTAGATACAATATTCATCAAACAGGCTGGTCCTATACGTCATAAAACAATGACAAATAACAGAATCTAGATTCAAAAATATACTAAAAAGTTGTAGTGTTAAGTTGAGCTTAGCAAGGTGAAATGTAACAGGGAAAATAGGCCTACATTTGGGCCTCAAACTCAAATACAGAATGGCTTACTGGCAACAACAACAACAAAAAAAAAAAACCAACTTTGCAATATTTAATTGAGAGTCAGCTCAGTATGAATCAATTACATACAAAGAATGTGGTATAACTGCCAAAACATAATATTAATAGTATCTAATGAGAGAGGCCATAATACTTCTGTATTCTAGCACTCTTACAATGCCCAGAGTATAGACAAACTGAAATCTGTGAAGAAGAGTAACCAGGGTCAAATGTAAAACTGAGAAACTTATGGGCAGTGGGGCAGCAGGTCTGGCCTGAAGAAAAAGGGGTTACAAAATAGTTATTTTCATATATCTGAGGTGCTCTGATATGCAAGGAGTATTAGACTTATTCTAAATGGAACTAGATTAACAAATAGAATTTAAGGAATACAAATTTAATTTCGATAAAATAGTGAGGGTAACTCAAAGACAGAATAAGCTGCCTTTAGAATTGAGTTTCCCTCCTTGGAGGCCAGAAGACAAATTGGCAGGAATGTGGTAAAAGGAATAAAGCATCGAATGGCTGGTTAGACTAGGTGACCTTTAAGTATCTTCCAATGCTATAATTTTAAGATGCTAGACTTTCTCTTTGGCTC
Source organism: Hipposideros armiger (assembly GCF_001890085.2). Classification (NCBI taxonomy): domain Eukaryota; kingdom Metazoa; phylum Chordata; class Mammalia; order Chiroptera; family Hipposideridae; genus Hipposideros; species Hipposideros armiger. Next base: position 3,700,730 of record NW_017731362.1, read on the forward strand.
CAGTCCAACTGGTTTTCTCACTGTTTCTGGAACAAGTCTTATTTCTATATTTACTTTCCTATATCCATACTTACTTTCAGGCCACTCTCTCACTCAGACAAAGGCAAAGGATCTGTCTTTCTAAATCTTATATATTCATTATAAATAAACCCAAATACTGGCCTTAATAAAGACTTCTGTGCTTACCCTAAACTGGTATCTCTCTCCTCTGAATTATGAAATACTTCTAGTGCCATCTGTTTGACAATTAATTACATACCACCCTCAGTAACCTCTTCTTCTGTCTTAAACTGTTATTTAACTTTTTATTAATAATTTCTCTCAGCTAAATTAAAAGCTCCTTGAAGGCAGACACTGAAAATTATACTCTGAATCCCTAACACATCTAAGGGCACAAAGTAGACACTCAACAATAGTAGTCTTTGGTTTTCAAAATTGGAAATATTTTTATTAGAACACTTGTTTTATAAAGAGGCATGTTTTTATAGGTAAGTAGAAAATTCACTATTCAAATCTGGATATTAACTAATATACATGACTTCTAGTTCAGATACAGAACAACCAGTATGATATACTGCCATCCATTGACAACATATTCTAACTATAGGATTTTTTTTAAGTAAAAAAACTTTTCAGAAAAGTTTAAATTTTCTAAGCTAAACAGACTTTGATAAAGCTGCCTTAAAACCGTTTTTGAAAAAGAACCTTTCTAAAGCAAAGAAAGATTAATAGAACCAAGCTAGACAGTAAAAACTTTCAAGAAGAAATTGTGATATTTTGTAAAGAGAAAAATGTATTTGTTTTGTGATATGTGGACTATAATTTTGATTCATGAACCTTAACACAAATTTGTCATTCAGAGCCCAGAACATATGCTCATTCCCTAAACACCAACTAACAAAATAAAAACCAGACAAATAAAAGAGAATTCCTTATCATCTTAGTTATATTAATAAAGATTAGTAAATACTTACTGAAGATTCTGGATCTGACAGTTCATCCAATAATTTCCTTGCATCTACCACAGCTTGATAGAGTCTCAGATTTTTGCCATCAGAAGCAACAAAGCAAGCACTTGCAGAATTGCAATATGTGCCTGAGAAAGTAAATACTTTGCATTAAAATGCAATTTATTTTTATTATTGGCTGAAGTATGAGAAGCAAATATTCATTTTTCTTTTTAGGCATAACCATGGTCAAGAATCATAATTAAACAGACATAACTGGATAAAAAATTATTAGCAAAAAAATTTAACAGAAAATAGATAATGAGAGGGAAAAGATAAAAAACAAATTTCTAAAAATGCTAAACATAAGTCTGGTGCCTACATTCTGAATACTTATTTAAAACCCTCTTAATAATGACAAATATAAACCATTTTGTGGATAAAAACTAATACTTTAAAGCTTTTATTAAGTTAACAATTAAATGGACACTTACCAAGACAATAGCTGGGAATAAGAGTTGGAAGCCAAGCTACATTAGAGAAGGCTGAAGTATGTAAAGAGTTGATTCGAGCCAATTCTGATACTCCTCCAGTGTATGACAAAGGTCCTATTGGGTCTACACGCCATAGAATGAGTTCACTGTAGATTGCATTTGGGTCATGAAATGTACGCGTGGCAGCATTTCTAAGAGGTTGTTTTGAGGACCCTTTTGTATGTTTTACAGGGTCCATTAATCTATTTAATATATTGTCTGAGTCCCACTGACAATCTGATTCAGGGGTCAACAAAGCATTATGATGAGATGATGTCAGTAACAGGGGTAAAACTGAATGACACGCCAGGTCATTGAGGTGAAATCGATGACCACAATATCTAAATTTGTGAGATACGGTTAGAACAGTGGTAAAGGCAGACTTATCTGCAAACGTGACAGCCCACTGATTTAAAGAACCATCTATGTGTTTAGAGACCATCATTACTGTGGGAGCTAGAATGTTCATATTTGTACTGTGTGATCTATACTGTGGCTGGGATCTGTGAGGACTGCCTACAGCCATCATCTCTTGGTGTAATAGGCTGGGGTGAGAATCTTTCGTAGCGTTTATACAGGCATACATCATGATATTTTTACTAAGAGAGCTTGCATCACCGGAAGGAAATGCAACAGGAATCCGGGAAGAAAAAGAAACCTGAAAAACACAATTGTATGATTCAGTGTAAGTAGTCTGCCTCCTCTCAAAGTCTTCCAAAAATACTTCTATTTTCAAAATGCCAAATCTCAGCTTCATAGCAAAAAGTATAATTTTCAACCTTTTATGGTCTAATCCTTTTCCTGTATTTATGTAACATTGTATCGCTATTCATAGCCTAAGAGAAGACTGAAGAAAAAAAGTTTGAAGTGTCTTGCCTGTACATATAAGCGACCACAACCACAAATCTAAAGTTCAAAAGGATGACACATTAAGGTAGCTGGATTTAGTTCATAAACTGGGGAGGGGAGAGGAAGGCGGGGGCTCCTCCTAAATCACTTCTTGAGGTAAGTTTCTTAGCTTTACTCAAAATATTGCAAAAAAAAATTCTACACACCTATATTCAAATATTCAGTATCACATTTCAAAGCCAAATTCATTTTACTATAAATTAACCAGGTTTGTAAAATTTGTGGTTACTGATCCCCTTTGGTGGCAAGAATCAATATTTTATCAGTTGCTTATCAAAAACAAACTCTAGAGTAATTCTGAAAACTTGCTAAATCTGCACAGCATCTGTTTCCTTTTACATATGTGGATGGGTGTGTGTGTGTGTGTATGTGTATATATATATATATATATATAT
>NW_017731362.1:3703536-3715944 GCF_001890085.2 Hipposideros armiger
TATATATATATATATATATATATATATGAAATGTAATAATTATTTTATCAATAAAATATACCTGGACTTGTCTAAATATTCCAGGATTATATTCATCCAAATACTTTATGTGCCACACTAAAAAGGTACCATCTACAGGGTGTATAGTAAAAAGCATGTCAGGATTCTTATTCCATTCAGTTAGGAGCATTTCAATCTTCCGATCAAGCAGGACGGTAGGCAGTGGCATTGATGCACTAGGTCGTGAATAGGTCCTAGGACTTCCCTCTCGTTCTCCATCTTCATGCTCTGATGATCCTGTACCTGCCTCAGATTCTCTGTCCAGGGATAACTCTAAATCAGAAAATAAATTTATCAATACATACTAATAATACTATAAAAATTCACTGACTTACTAGACTATAAATAAATAGCATATCATCTTTATAAACTATATATCCCTTTTCTAATTTATGGTCAAGAAAAAAAAACAAAGAAGGAAACTTTTCTGGTCTGAACTCAATATTACTATATTTCTTACTTTTAGATAAAATCAAAATTTCATTCACACATTCATTATTATTACCATTAGCAAAACCTGTTCTCCAAAAAAGTATACGGCTTCCCAAGTAACGTAGTATTCATCAGAACCAATATGTTATAACAAAGCATATAGTTAAATGATAGATGGTTCATAGTAAATGGTCAGTATTTGTGGAATGAATGGAAAAGTCAAAAGGAAAAGAGAGCAGGAAGGATTACAAACTAAAAGTGACACTATAAAAACTTGTGACTTAGGGGGCCAGATGGACTCATGTCCTGTTGGGGAGACCACTTCATAGTCGGTGTAGAGGCCTGACCACCGCACTGTATTTCTGAAACTGATGTTGAATAAGATTATAATTATATATACATTTAGTCTCGGGACATGGAATAGAGAGGGGGAATGGAATCAATGGAATTGTAATAGATAAGCATGGTATCGGGGGTGGAAGGGCAATACATGGGGGGAGGGGGGTTGTTACTCTGTGAGGGTGAAAAGGGTAACTATTGCATTGTTCTGTACACCTGAAACTAACAACAAAAAATAAAAAAAACTTGTGACCTTAAAAAACAGAAAAATCTTAACACAGGATACTAACCATGGTCTAATTTCATATGTAAACCCCTCTCTCTTTCCTCCTGTGAACGCTCCTCATCTTCTCTATCTGTATCGTCAATTTCATGATCTACCTGCTTTTCAGAAATTTTTCTTAACTGCTGCATAAATATTTCAGTAGATGATGTAAAATGAAATTCCTTGTTGTTTAACCAATGAACTACAAAGCCCCCATTTCCATCATCAATGTTAAATACAGTGCCAACCAAGACATTTGGAATATCTGTGAAAACAAAAAAGGTAAGATTTCAATACAAATTTTTAATGTATTTAAAAATATTACAAGTGATTATAAAGACCAATTCTATACTTACACAGAAAAAGTCAACATAACTCTAGCAGGATTTGTAAAAACTTGAATTTAATGATAAATGTAAATATTAAGAACTAATGGCACAGACTTATATGGAATTAAATTACTAATTTAAAAACCAAATACACCAAAAGTATGAACTTTTATTGAACTCTGGTTTAGGGATGGGGGAACAGAAAGATAAAACAGAAAAGCTACTATAAAAGACATTTTTGAGACAACTAGAAAAATTTTAATTTAAATATGAACTAAATATTAGAGACTATGGAATTCTAATTTTATTAGATGTAATAATGATATTGTGTGATTATGTGAAAGAATTTCCTTACTCTTTGGAAATTTTCTTACTCAAGAAAACATGAGCGATAATTTTTTTGAGACTGAGAGACTAATTTGGACAACTGGGAGACAGACTATTCTAGATTAAAGGAATTTAAAGAGAAATGACAATCACATGCATTAAAAAAATCTATACTTTAATATGAACTATATACTAGATGATATTATTTTCTCTATGTTCCTTGCATGTGATAACAGTATTGTGGTTAGGGAGGCAACTCCTCTTTATATTACAGGACACATCTTGAAATACTTATATAATGTAGTAAAATATTTAGGAGATGAAGGATAACGTTGGTGACAACTTTGCTTTGAAATGGCTAAGCCAAAAATAAGGACATAGGAACAACATAAATATGGGCAGAAGAGGAAGAATAAAAGCATCCATGATAGGATGTTAACTGCTGAATCTGGGTAAAGTGTATAAGGGTATTTGTTGTACTATACTTTCAGCTTTATTGCAGGTTCAAAAATTTTTCCCCACAAAAAAGGTGGAGAAGAGGAAAATTCCTACAATACAAGAGTTTTTGCATTTGCATCAATTTGGTAAACTGAAATGTTGTATTTACATATAGCATATACAAATATACAAATCCATGATGTTAAATATTTTTTCAAAATGATGAACATATCCAGTCCTTAGACTCAAATGATAAGACAGAACACCTATCCACAGGGAACAATCCTATGATCCTATTCCAGTTTGATTAGAATAGTGTATACAGTTAATAAGCGAAGCTTTCTAATATGTGTTGAATTTACTGCATACTATCACTAATTGCATTTTGTTTAAAGTTAGATCATCACAGTCAATAACTAAGATAAAATTGTTTTAAAAAGGTTAAAAATTTATAAAAATCTAAAACCACCAATGTTTTAAAATAAGTTAATATTATAAAGACAATCTTAGAATACAATCAAGATTTCAGATCAGAAAGGATAATACAGGCAAAATAACATTTAATCAGCTAGCACAGCACTGTCCAACAGAAATATAATGCAAACCACAAATGCCACAGTTAATTTTCATTTTAGTAGCCACATTATAAAAGGTAAGAAGAAACAGGTGAACTTAATTTTAATAATATATTTTTATTGATGCAATATATGTAAAATATTATCATTTCAACATGTAATCAATATTAAATAAAATTATTGAGAGATCTTACATTCTTCTATTGTACTAAGTCTTAGAAATTTGGTGTGTATTTTTTAGCATATCTCAATTTGGACTCGCCACATTTCAAGTACTCAAATAGCCACATGCAGTTAGCAGCTACCTTACTGGATAGCACATATCTAGAGCCACTGCTACAATGGGGGGGAGGCATCCTAAAGACCATTCTTTTGGAATTTTATTTACTGAATGTCACCTTTTATAAACAAGCAATTAAAAATAAAATTCTCTGCACTCTGAAACAACAGACTTCCATTTCAATAAAACATGACTATAACTTTATATAACTATAGTTCTACCTACAATGTAACATGAAATTTACAGGCCTTCTCATGTTTTTCACGCAAAAAGAAAACAATGCCTTCAATAGAGCTTTTAAATGTGCTTTTGCCAACACTGAACTTGCTTAAAAATACTTCTCAATCACATGAGGAAAAGAGCAAAAAGAAAATACCAAAGTCGGAAGAAAAAATATCTTTCCCTAAGTGTAGGACAAGAACGTCTATGGGAAGAAGAAACAAGACATGCTGAAATATAATAAAAACCATGCAAAAATATATTTAGCTAAAGATATAAAGAAGAGTTGAGAAGAATAACAATGAAAATATAAAAGAGAAGGAAATCACACTAATTAACCAGGCTGCCATCACTTGTGTCCCCAGGTTGAACTAACAGCTCAATTTACTTAGAGCCCTTGCTATGTTCTAGATATAGGTGCTCCAAAATTCTTATTTGAAGTTATTCCCTGAGAATCATATAGTCTATGTTTAAGAAATGGTACCTTATATTATATTCCTACTCCAATCAAGAAGTATTTTAAAAGAAAACATGGAATATTAACAAAAAATAAACAACATGTTTTAAAAGTCGTCCCACTTTTCTATTTACTTACCTATTTCAGTGTATTCATAGAAAGAAAACTTTACTATCCTTTACCTGTGGCAGGATTGATGCTCGCTGCAATGTGAAAATGGCACAGTGCATTTGCATGGTGGGAAATGTGTCTTTGAACTTCATGCGTTGCCATCAGGTCAGGCATTAATTCGTTGTGGGTTACAAGAACAGAGGACCTCCTTTGTCCTTTTCTTAAATTTTTCAAATGGTGTATTGTCTAAATTAAAAAAGTAATTGCTAAATTCAACTCTTGAAAGTCTAACAGGTGCCAATCTAAGTACTTTTATTTTAAGGATTTTTATGATTTTTCTCTCTGAAAAACCTGATCATTTTAAATCAAAGTCTCTTAACTACACTAGAACAATTCAGAATATATCCTCCATAGTTCTTGAAATTAAAAAAAAAATGTATTACAGTAAAAGACTCATTGCCATTAATCCCCCTCAAAATACTCCGCCTCGCTTCGAACACACTTATCCCATCGTTCTTGCCACTTTCTGAAGCAGGTTCTGGAAGTCGTCTTTCATGAGTGTCTTTAGTTGGGCTGTCATGGCTGCCTTGATGTCATGAATCGATTCAAAACGTTTACCTTTCATGGTCATTTTGACTTTGGGGGAAGAGCCCAGGTCGCATGATGCCAGATTTGGTGAATAAGGCGGATCGGGACACACCATAATGCTTTTCTTTGGCAGAAATAGTCATATCACAAGCGATGTAGACATGGAGCATTGTCATGATGGAAGATGAAATAAAGACACTTACGAAAGAGGACTTCCAGAGCTGTTTCAGAAAGTGGCAAGAATGATGGGATAGGTATATTCGAAGTGAGGGGGAGTATTCTGAGGAGGATTAATGCAAATGTGTCTTTTACTGTAATAAATGTTTTTATTTAAATATTCACCATACATTTTGATCACACCATGTATGTTACATAAGTATATATAAATTATTGTAACTATGTAGTAAATTAAGTGCTTTGTCCCACTAAATTTCAATCACTATCAAACAAAATAAAACTTTAACTGTTTTGACTTCTGCTTTTAATTTCATTAATGCTTTATAAATGTTGAGGAAGAAAATGTATAATTAGTGCCCAATCACAGCTACTTTCAGAGCAGGCCTACTTTATTTAAAACTTTTAAGGACCACATCCTTAGCCAAATCCAAAAATTTTTTTGCTTGTTGAAACAGCATAGCCATTTTGTCTATGCAACCATTAAACTATTACTGTACATGTACAATGTAATAGTATAATAAGCAAATGTAGAGATATTTCTAAACATTAAGTATAAAAAGCAAGTTATCAAACATTAAAATATAACCTCAATCTTGTAAATACAATAAGCATATATTCTCTGTGTAATAAAAAGTGACATGAAAAATTAAGAAAATTAGTAATCTAGGTTTACTAAAATAAATTTCTGATAATTTTCAATAATGTGTTTACCTCATTTTAGTCCCTAATCATAATGGAATCAACAGATTATAGTATATTATAAATAATCTAATTTCTTAGAAAGCACTTTTATTTCATATGTACTACACTTAAAAACTGGAAAATTATTTCACTTTCAAAATATTAAACCATGGAAATTGTAAAGCAATTACATAAGTTCACGTGTATCTATTATCTTAACATTGTCTTTATTCTTAAGGATCAAAATAATCATTTTTAGTTTGAACAAAAGTAAATTTTAAGCCTCATGAAATAAAAGCAAAATATTTTAATTATGCAAATATAAAACAACCTTTACATGTTTTACTAATCAAAGCTGCTTACTCCTATAGATTTTCACATTTGACACACAAAATTAAAGAATTAAAAGTATATTATTTACCTAGACTACTTGTCTGAAATTATTACTACACATATTTGGCTTCTATTATAAGTGGCATAAAATGAGTCATCTAACAAGCATAAAATAAGTGAGAATTCCTTGCTATTAATTTTATCATTACATGTACCATGTGCACTCTCTGCATCTGTTTATGAATTCCTACCAGACATATACATCTCCAAAATTCAATTACCATCTTAAATAATATAGTACCTCAAGAGCATGCTGTATTCTGTCTTTGTGTCTTCCAGCATGAGTAAGGTTGCTGGCAATGCTGGAAGTGGTAGTCTCACAAATCTGCTCACCCAAAAGACAGTCTTCTGGTAATAAGGTTTCTGCCCACAGCCGGCAGACACCATCATGGCATGAAGTCAGTAACACATTACAGACAGAACCTCTAATGACAAAGAGAAATAAAGCAAAGTTACTGTGAATATCAACACCATCAATTAAAGGCTGTTAGTATCTTGTTCTTCACGTATAAAGATGACATTGGTACAAAATTAACAATATAATCTATGTGTACTTATTTTTCCAATAATAGCAACGGATTTCCACTATTTCATACTCTCATCAGACTCCATTTATTGCCTGCTCATATTTGCAAAGATATAGGGCTGCAATCGGTGACCAGGAAACAGGAGCAACCTAACTGTCCCTGACACTCACCTTAAATCACTAAAATCATGCCATGAACAGCTAAGCTAAATGACAGTATAGCGTGCTTCCAATTGCTTTAGAGATAACATTGTATGGAAAAAAATGGTCAATCAAAGAGCCTGAAATCATACACAGTATTGCTGTGAACATCATAAAAATTAGGACATGATCTTGACAAAGGAAACAGAAATTAATGCCCAATTACATACATTCTGCTTGAAAACTAGGCTCTGGAGGAATATTAGTATCATCTAAACAAAACAAACTGAACAGTAAAAGAAAAGCTAATCATTGCAAATTACAGAATGACCTTAATAAAAGATCATTAAAAGGAATTAAACTATATGGTTTATGGAAGTAGTTGCATCATTTTGCATCATCCCTCTTATAATCTAAATGGTTACAAATAGGTAAACAAATGAGCATCTTATAATAAAACTGTAAGAATATAATTTCAAACTATAAGTCAATTTCCATTAAGTTAAAATAAGCAAAAATGTCACTGCATGAAGTAGCTGAACTGCTCATTATGAAAGAAAAAAAATCATTCTCCCTTTTAAAAAATGCTTACATAGAATCTGAGTCAAAGGTAAAGTGTTTTGCAAATTTTTCAAAAGATGCCAATGACTTAAGAATAAACCTTCTATTTAGATTCCAAAACTGTATAAATTCCCCATGTTATCATTTACTGAGCACCTCTATAATGGGTGATGTATTTCCCATCAGTTGTAAACAGTTCTCAGATATATTTAGCAGATACAATAAACCTCCCTCAAGAATGAATACAGATTTCTAAGCAAGCTCTTTTAGAATTGAATGTGTAATACAGGAATCATTTGTATGGGCTGTTTTGTAGTTTACGTAATCTTATAAATACTTTCAAAAGATGCTGTAACAATAAGGAAAATTTTACAATAATAAATCCTTTGAGGAGGTTCTGTTGATAGCCCTAAGAAAAACCTGGAGACTTTATTTACTATATATGATGTGCTTTCCCACCATGAGTGTTATTGACAGTTTATTACTATTTTATTTCCTCTCAATGTGTGCTTTCCTGTTACTTGCAAACATTTCCTTCCTAGAATCTTCTACTACTGCTGCTAACAATACCAGCTACGTTGCCTGAGCACATACTATGTGCAAAGGCCTGTACTAAGCATTCACATGCACTAACACGTTTGAGCCTCACAACAACTCCGTAAGGTAGGTACTATTACTTTCCTCATTTTACAGAGAGAAAAACTGAGGCATAGAAAGAAATGCAGTCAAAAGCTCATGAAGCTAGTACCAATGGCAGGATCTGCATTCAGGCAGTTGTCACCAGAGCCTATGCTCTTAACTGCCACCAGTCAACGCAGTAAAAGGACCTGTTTTCCACTACCCTTATAAACATATAAGTATACAAACTGAAGTTATATGAAACATTTCTCTAACCTGGGCATATACTTGCTAGTTTTACGCCAAGAAAAACCTGTCACAGTTCGAGGATGTGCCAAGTAAACAAAGGAAAATTGGGTAGACGCCTGTCTCCTTTTCGTTTCGTGATGATCCTGAGGTATAATTGAAGACTTCCATCCAGTCATAGGATACCATACTTTCAAAAGACAGTCGTCCTGCAGAAATACATAGGTCAATATAAAATTAATCTGTACACAGACAAATCAGTATTTAAGTGGTTTGAAGAGGCTTTAAAAATTAAACTATAAAAATATTAAGCTATATATAAAAAACTGTGTGACCTATATACAGTACAAAACCAAGTCTAAAATGGTCTTTATTACTCTAAAGAATACTATTCTTGAAAAATACATGGACCATTTGCTCATTTTAAATCTTCTTTGCATAATGGTGATTTTCAAATACAGGTTGATGCCAACTCCACCACTGAAACATACATGGATAACTGCAGAGAAAAGATTCTGAAACCAGATGCTAGCTCCTTGGATAACATAAAGAATAAGAAAGATCCCATGTTATCAGTCACTGGTACCATCCTTTCCTTTTTGAAGGGATCTGTAAGGGTGAAACAACCCCTTTATAAATATGAATTGTTTCTTATTCTAAGTCAGGAATCAGCAAACCTTTCCTATAAAGTTAGGCCCTGTGGACCAGAGAGTCTTGACACAGATTCTTCTTGATTTTGTCTTATAACCCTTTAGAAATAGAAAAACCATTCTTAGCTCATGGGCCACAGTTTTCGGACCCCTGCTCTAAATGATGAGACTGTATATAGGTAGTTGTTTAAAAAAAGTAGACATATTTATATTTGGGGGGAGGGGGGGTTGATCAGCCAATCCTTAAATAACCAAAACACTGAATTAAGTAACAGAGATGCATCCTCAAGAGGAGGGAAGCTTCGGGGAACATTCTGCAGCCTTCTCCTTCCCTTCCTGCCAAAATCACCCTCCTCAAAAATTCTTCTCATCTTAGTCCTTAGAAAGCCCAGTTTTTTACTCAAAGGGGTAATCCTCTATTAAAGAAAATTTTTTTTGGAGTAAACAATATTTTAAATCACTCTCAAATTTTACAAAATAACCAATTGTTACAGAAAGTGTTCTGATATACCCTTTATAAACATAAAATTTAAACAAAGAATAATTCTTGACCTGAAGATTTAATCAGGTATAACTTAAGGGGATAAAAGGTTCTTTAATAGGTAAGACTTTATTTAAGCGCAAATAAAAAGTCGAAATACTCTTAAGCCCAAGAAAAATTTAATTTACCATACTTATAAAAAACAGATTTACCACCAAAAGTGCTCAATGAACTATACTATTAAAAATCCTGAAGGTAATTGGATTTGAGTCCCACAACACCTAAACTGAAATGCTGTCATGTGTAGCAGAGGCGGTGGAAAAGGCCTTCTACTGGTAGATCACACAGTTACCATCTGTTTCATCAAGTCAGAAAAACTTGACTTTATTAACAGAAGCAGAACAGACTGTGGGGGGAAATGCCAACATTACAAAGTTAGTTTCTGTTCTATTGATCAAGAGGATCTTAATTTTTTGTGATATTGTATCGAAAATGTGAGGAAATAATAAGGTTTTAAAATTCATGACACATTTTACTAACCCCCAAAGGACTTTTACCCATAAGGCATTCTTATCTTTCCATAAGAACTATGAAACGCTTAGCTTTTAGAATTGAATATACGAAGCTTAGGTAAACATGACTAACACAATAAAAAAAATACTCAATAATCAATTACTACAGTTGTGAGCAAGAAAAATTCAAAGAAAGAAGATATTAGGCATTAAGGAGTATACAAGCAGAACTGCCTTTGAGGTGCTTAAAATCTAGTTGCCCCATTTAAGAGAATGTGCTTTTAGTCTCATAACTTATTTTTATTTAAAGCACAAAGGCATCTTTTAGATTCGTTAAGGATGAAAGTTCAAATATTCATAAGATGTTCAGATAATGAATACCAATCATCTCACATGGTTAATTATTAGTTTTAAAGTACTAAGTGACCCTGTCAAAAGACTATATATCCTGAAATAATCTCAAAGTTCAGCCAGTTGTGACACATGGCTGAGGCAAACATCACACGCTGGGTAAGCGAAGGGAGACCATCAGAAACATTAAAATATATGAGGAAAATCAACTACAGAAAAAAATCTAGAAAATAAACAATACTTTTTATAAGTATTTTAATAGTTCATTTGTCTAATTTAGGGAGGGATGGGCATTCTGTAATCTATATCAACGGTACTATTCTTAATTCAATTACATGTATTTCAATGTATCTCATGAGAACCAATTACATTACATTTGATCACATCCAGATACAGATTTATTAAAGACCCAAATTTCATCCTGAGCAAAGTCATGGATGGCTTTCAGATCCATTTCAGACTTAAAATCAGTCTGTAACATAAAAGTGGATAATGATGTGCTATTAACTGCCTGTACACTATGGAATGGTCACACGATTCATTCAAACAACAAATATTTACTGAATGCAGGCACTGTGTGAACTGCTGGGGATATAGGTGGGACAAAGGAAGAGGCAGGCAATAAAATACATTGCCTAATTACATAGGGCTCCTGCTCTAGAAGGGAAGACAACAGTAAATACAGACATAAATTACTGTTTTAATTGTAATTATGGTGAAGCGCTAGAAATGAGAAGTATGCTGCGTGAATATTTAATTGAGAGACTTGACCTTGTCTGGGAGTTCAGAGATTTCCTTAGAAAAGTGGTATTTAAACAGAGAGTTGAAAGATACACAGAAGACGGGCAGGCAAATAGGAAGCATGAGCATTCCCTACAATGAGCACAGTACGTGCAAAGGCCTGAAAGCAGTAAAGAGCCTGGCATAGTCAAGGCTCTGAAAGGCCATCAGGAGGCAGCAAGGTGGGAAGGAGCTGGAGAGATCCACAAGGACCACATCATACAGCAGAGCCTCACAGACCATGGTAAGGATTGTCGTCTTCATCATATAAGCAATAGTAGTCATGAAAGGATTGTGTGTAGGACAGTGTGGTACGTTCAGGTGTCCCTGGCCACTGTTTGAAGACTGGATTTGAGGGTGGTTGCAAGACATCCAGTTAAGAGGCAACTGTAAAGGGTTCAGAGGCAAGACGATGCTAACTTGGGTGGAAGCAGTGGAGAGGCAGAGAAGTGGATTTTACCCCTAAAGAACTCAGCTTCTTTCTATGATCTCAAAGATCATTAGAATCCTATGATCCTAAAAGCGTTTAGTTTATATTTCAATGTATGCACAAACAGGTAGGCCTATCCTTTCCACTCATGTTCAAACTGTTTTGCCCGTTGTGTTCTAGATGATGTGACAGAATTATTACTATTCCCTCCTTCTCAACTTTTTTTTTCCTTTCAACTTCTCTAATGTCCTTCTCCTGGTTCTCCTTCTCTCTTAGTGGTCACCCTTCAGCATCCTTTGTATACTCCCCATTTGTTTTTTGGGGGGTTTTTTCCACTTTTTAATTTTTAAGCATTCTGGGACTTCATCCTGAGCCCCGTTCTCTTCTCCACCATACATTTTCTCCCTAGTTAATTTCACCCAGCCCCATAACCTTAAACACCGTATTTTTGGCTAATAAATCCAAATTCCATATCTCTAAGTCTGATATCTCCAGGAAACTCCTGACTCCCTTAGTCTATCTGACATCTTAACAAGAAAACATCTCACTTTTTTCCAGCCATTACACTGCAGCTTTCTGTTGTTCTTTAACAACCCCTGCCAATTCCTATGTCACAGCATTTGCACTTGGTGTTCCCTTGGCCAAAAATACTTTCTTGTAAACTTCACACAGTTGTCTCCTCCTATTAATCAGTTCTCAGTTTAAAGTTGTTTCCCCAGAAAAACCTCTCTAAAGATCACCCACTCTAACAGACACCAACTCACAGTAAATCATTCTGTGTTAATATTCTGGATAGCACTTCTTAATACACAATGTTCTTTCTGTCTTTCCTCACTAGAAGTTAAGCTCCATGAGGATAGCCACCTTGTCTGTCCTCTTCAGCACAAGACTGCCAGCACATAGAACAGATCAGGACATATGGCGGTCTTCAAAAAAAAGGTTTGCCAAACACATGAAGGTTAATTACAGGTAAAATTACTAATTAGTTTTCCCTAGAAAATGCACAATCAAATATAGAGACAAATTTTATATATACACATATATGTAAAAAATATATTGTACAGTATATATTATTAAGTCTACCATGATGTGAATCCAACTATGATAGATTCTTGTATGCCTTACAAATTGCCAGAATTTGAAATGCATTTTCTTTGAACAGTTCTATAAAAAGTAAATCAGACTATATATATTGATATATATATCAATAAAAATATATGTTTTAAGAAAAACTTAAGTGTATACAATACCTGCCCATAATCATAGTGCCATTATTTGGAAGACAGTAGTAAGAAAACATGCTTCAAATGACACATAGTATGTACAACAATACCTAAGCTGATCTCAGCAATGACTAACTGGGAATATTATAAAGCTGCATTCCAATATGAATCTAGAGCAGCTTTCTGATCACACTGATTGGTCCTATATTAAATCACTA
>NW_017731362.1:3716304-3717544 GCF_001890085.2 Hipposideros armiger
TTTTTTGTAGGCCACTGAACTGACTTATCAAAATGTTCAGTGTTTTGTTTTTAAAATCTAGTTTAATTTTCTTCCTTCTGATTTACTTATTTTATCTGTATTTATTTTCTCCTGTTTACCTCTGGCTCCTTACTTTCTGCCTTGACTAATTATTTAGGTAGCTTTATTATTTGTGAGAGGGAGGAGGAGGAGAAAGGAAGAGAGAGAGAGAGAGAGAGGGAGGGAGGGAGGGAGAGAGAGGGAGAGAGAGAGAAAGGGAGGGAGGGAGGAGGAAGAGGAAGAGAAAGAGGAAGGAGGAGAGGGAGTGGAAGTCCATATAGCAAGGAACTGCAGCAGCACCTCGGGCCTGAAGGAGGCCTCCAGCCAACAGCCAGAAAGGCCAAGCCCTCAGTCATACAAAGAAATAAATTCTACCAACAACCTAAGTGAGCGTGGTAGAGGATTCTGTCCTAATCAAGTTCAAAGTAAGAATTCAGTCCAGCTGACACCTTTATGGAAACCTTTAGAGTCCTTGATCACAGCACCCAGCTAAGCCGTGCCCAGACACCTAACCCACAAAAGCTCAGAAAATAAATGTGTGGTTTTAAGCTGCTAAGTTTGTGGTAATCTGTCACACCATAATAAAAACTAATACAGACTCCTACTAATATGTACTATGAGTAAAATTATAACAAAGACATAGAAATTATACTGGGAGGTGGGATGCAATTTTAAAAGGGGTACTTAGGAAGAGCCTCATTGAGATGGTGATATTTAAAGTTAAGGGGAAAAGCCATGCAGGTCTCTGGAGAAAGGAGTTTTCCAGATAGAGGGAAGAACTGCAAAAGCTCTGCTCAGAAAAAACAACGAGTGCATGGTAGGAGTCAAGTTTGTATAGAGGAGAGTAACAGGACATAAGGTCAAAGAAGTGATGGGGGATCTGGTAAGTATGGGGCCTGGTAAGCCATCATAAGGACTTGGGCTTTTACTGAATGAAATGGGAAACCTTTTGAGAGTTTTGAACAGAGGAATGACATGAATTGACTTATGTTTGAAAAAACATCACTCTAGCTCTTGGTTTGAAAATACATTATACAGGAACATAGCAAAAGGTAGGAAAACAATTAAGAATTTAATACAATAATACAAGTGATGAATGACGGAGGTTTCATTCAACCAGATTATAACAATGTAGGGAGTAAAGAAATGAGCAGATTGTGGATATATTCTGAAGATAGAGCCATCAGGGGAGTGGAGTGGG
>NW_017731362.1:3720194-3723191 GCF_001890085.2 Hipposideros armiger
GCCAAGTGGCTCGTTGCTTAAGATTTGGCTTGGGAGTTCCAGCTCTGAGGAGCAGGGCCACTGGTTCGGATGCCACATGGGCCAGTGACGCTGCGCCCTCTACAGCTAAGATGGTGAACAACAGCTCGACCTGGAGCTGGGCTGCCGTGAGTCGCCGGCAAAGGTGTACGCTGCAGTGGGGCTACAGTGGGTTGTCATAAGCTACCGTGTGTGGCCAGCAGCCAGCGTGAGCAGCCATGAGCTGCCATGAGAGGCCATCTAATGCCCGGCAACCAATCTGCCTCAGACAGGAAGAGTGCAATGATCACAATACCAACATGGGTCAGTGAAGCAACTTCCTCCACAACTAGACTGAAGAACAAAAGGACAGCAACTTATCTGTTCCCTTCCCTGCTTCCCCAACGCTGTTTCCTCCCTCAATTACCCAATAAAACCTTTAAAAAAAAAATGTTGGAATTGTTCCAGAAACACAAGGTTTATTTATTTAACACCTGGAAATAATTCCATCTTATTAAAGAGTAAAAAGAAGGGAAAAAATGATCTCATTAGATCAGAAAAAATAAGATTCAACATCATTTGTGATTTTTAGAAAAAAAAAATTCTGGCAAACTACAAATAAGAAGAAAACTTCTTTTATCTGAAAAAGAATATCTGTCATAAACACCTATAGTAAACGTCATGATTACTATAATGGTGAAACAGCAAAAGGTGTCCTTTTGAAACTGGGAATAAGAAAAAGATACCTACTCTTACTGCTTTTTTTCAACATTACACTAGAGGTCCTAAATACTGTATTTTTTTTTTTAAAAAAAAGATATAAAACATGAGAGTTAGAAAAGTTGAAATAAAACTGTCATTATTCACAATATAATTACACACAGAGAAAATCCAAAAGGATATACAGAGGACTTACTAGAATTAATGAGTTTAGTAAGATTGCTGGGTATAAACTCAATATACAAAAATTAATTGCATTTCTATATACCAATAACAATTATAAAATGAAATTTATATAATGATGCCATTTCTGACATCAAAAATATTAAATTCCTAGGAATGATTCTAACAAAAGATGTTCAGGAAACAGAAAATCATAAAACATTACTGAGAGAAATAAAAAGATCTAAAATAAATGAAGGGCTGCTATGTCACGTTCATTGATGGGAAGACTCAATTGTAAAGATATCAATTCTCCCCAAGCTGATCTAGAGTCAATGCAACACCAATCAAAATCACAAGAGTTTTTGTTTGTTTTGTAAAACTTATCAAGCTTATTTTAAGATTAACGTGGAAATTCAAAGGACCAAGAATAGATCACCTTAAAGAAGAAAAAACAAGATGGAAGGAATTGCTCTAGCAGATATCAAGACAATTTAAAAGCTACAGCAATTAAGACAGGTGGCATTGGTACAAGGAAAGACCAATGGACTAGAGGAAAGAATTCAGAAACAGACCCACAGAAATATAAATATTTAATTTTATGAGAAAAGTGGTAATACAGAGCAATGGAGAAAGAAGAGGATTTTCTTTTTTTTTTTTTAATTGGGGAAAGTTACTGTCTTTTTGTTCTTCAGTCTAGTTGTGGAGGACGTCGCTTCACTGGCCCATGTTGGTATCATCATTGCGCTCTTCCCGGGTGAGGCAGATTGGTCGCCGGCCTCTGGACGGCCGCTCACAGAGGCTCTTGGCAGCTCACACTGGCTGCCGGCCACTGACGCTGGCTGCCAGCTACATAGTAGCTTATGGCAGCCCACTGCAGCAGGGGCTGCAGCCTACGCCGTCACTGGCGACTCACAGCAGCCCAGCTCCAGGTCAAGCTGTTGTTAATCNGCCAGAGAGTTATAAGAAAACCAAGAGAGCATGCTGTGTCCTAGAAGTAAAGTGAAGAAAGTGTTCAAGGTAGAGGAAGTAACCAAATGTGTTAAATCATGCTAACAGGTTAAGTAAGAACTAACCACAGGATTCAGTAACAGGAACTCAATGACGGGTTTCAGAAGAGTGGTGGTAAGTGGGCATGATAAAAAAGGAGGAGAAAAATCTTGGAGACAGCAATTATAAGTAACCCTTTCCAGGTGCCAGAGGGCAGGGAAATGTGGCAGAAGCTACGAGAAGGTCAGGAGATTTTGGTTGTTGTTGTTTTAGGATGGGTAAGATTATAGCATGTTTGGTGTGCTATGCTGTATTAGTCAACTCAGGCTGCCATACCAAAATACCAAAGGCTAGGTGACTTAAAGAAAGGAATTTATTTTCTCATAGTTCTGAAGGCTGGAAGGCCTCATGAGACCCAAATGCACACGATCTGTGTGACACAATAACTTCCAAGCAGAGAATTTAGTTTGAACTGGGTGTGCCCCACCCTACCCCACTCCACCCCCACCCCGCAGGTGCCTGACAGAAGCTACATAAACCTTTTCTAAAGAATGCACATTCAGCCCAGGCCTCAAAGAATCCCCACAAATGCACTTGCAATAAGTACTGTCTGAGTGAAATACAAAGCTAGCTGATATGGTGCTTTGATAGCCAATACACCTGGATTAAACTACTAGTTCTACCTTTTGACTAGGAAGTTCTCAAGCTGCAGTTTCCACTTCCATAAAACAGAATACTGCCTGCCCCATAAGCTTTTTGAAGGCACAATTTCTGATACATAACTCTCAATAACTATTAGTTGCTGTCATGACAGTACTAGTAGTCATTACTCTAATTACAAATTACTTTTAAGTTTTACTTAATAAAGCAAAATAAAAGTTGTCACCACCAATAAAATAAGTACTCCTGCACCATCTACCCCCACCCCCAAAATAACTGAACCTGATGCTAATCCATTCGCTGGACAATACATGGATCAAAGAATAAATCACAATAAAAAATAGTAAAATTTTTGTTTAGAGTAATACAAATAACACATATCAAAACTTATGGTATTAAGAATACTTGTGCGGGCCGGCCGAGTGGCGCGATAGTTAAGAACTGGCTTGGGACGCCAGAGGGCCCCGG
>NW_017731362.1:3726051-3729025 GCF_001890085.2 Hipposideros armiger
TAGCTTATGGCAGCCCACTGCAGCAGGGGCTGCAGCCTACGCCGTCACTGGCGACTCACAGCAGCCCAGCTCCAGGTCAAGCTGTTGTTAATCTTAGCTGTAGAGGGCAGTGTCACTGGCCCTCATGTGGGATCCAAACCGGGGCCCTGCTGCTCAGAGCTGGTATCCCAAACCAGCTCTTAACTAACGCACCACTCGGCCGGCCCAAGAAGAGAATTTTCAATAAATGGTGGACAATTGAATATCCTCAGATGAAAAATGAAATTTGACCTCTTCCTCAAACCATACCTAAAAATTATTCCACATGGATTTTAGACCTAAATGTGGATAAAAAATAAAATATGCAGACTTTAGACCAGAGGTTCTTTGTCTGAGGTCCTCTGACCCAAGGGGCCAGTGGATAGATATAAAAGATACAGTTTTTGATACATCAACTGTATTCTCTTATGCCTTAGCTTTTAGTGTATCGGTTCCAACTTACAGCATCCACATCTCTTTGCCTGGGGTTTCCTAAGAGTTGTTTATGAGTGCTGAGAATGCTCTGCCCTTAGCAGCCTTCAACCAATGAGTAACATGTAGTGAACATGTGTGAGGAGTATGATGTTGTGAGGAACACTGGCTCCAACAGTCACACAGAGATTTAAGTTTGTTAATCACCTGCATGATAATATACCATTTATTAAGCACCTTCACTTCCTGGCATCAAGTCCAGTATATTTCTTTGTGACCATTCCCCATATTAATTACTTATATTCAAATCCTTGTCTTGGGGTCTACTTCTTGAGAAATCAAGAAAACTAAGATCCAGAATTACCATGAATTTGAGTGGGAAACAATTATTTCTCTATTTTCATAACTGCTAATTGAAGGAAATGTTAAACTTCGATTATGAATATAAGCAACAAACCAAAGTAATATTAGCAGTACATGTGACTTGTCTCTAAGAGACATCAAAAATGTTTTATTAATTACATTAGTTCTGCAGATATCTCAAAATAATGTGTATGCTCCTCACTACTTTGAAATTGTGAGTTTTTATATTACTACAAAATTACACACAATTGCAGTCTTTCTGTCTGTAATGTTGTACAGTCTTCCTCTCTGTAATGTCATCAACTGTTGAGTGACTTCCTCTGTGCCAAGTAATTATTCAGCCACAAAATAGTTGAGTGTTCTACAACTAGAGATAAACTCAAAAGCCTTGAGTGAATTCTGGTGTTCTTGGAAACCCTATCCTTGCCTTGTAAAGTGTAATATGGAAGTTTTAATTCCATATACAACAATACAATTAAACTTTAACTTGTGCTTTTTAAATGTAATTTTTGTTACTGAATGCATTAATTTAAAAGTATATTATGGCTATTATCATAAATTTATTTTTTAATATCTTCAAGCTGTATTTCAATAACTGTATGGCAAGTTCAAAACTATAGAAAACTAAACATTATATTATTTCAGAATTCATACATGTAACACTATAAAAAAAAGACAATGAAATAAAACATAAAATTCAGGATTCTGGTTGTCTGGGTAGAAGGAGAAGGAGATGCAAGCAGGAAGATAAGAAACCCACTAGGGGCCAGCCGAGTGGTGCATTGGTTAAGAGTTGGCTTGGGACGCCAGCTGAGCAGCAGGGCCCTGGTTTGGATCCCACATGAGGGCCAGTGATGCTGCGCCCTCTATAGCTAAGATGGTGAACAACAGCTTGATCTGGAGCTGCACTTCTGCAGCCCCTGCTGCAGTGGGCTGCTGTGAGCTACCGTGAGTGGCTGGCAGCCAGTGTGAGTGGCCAGCAGCCAGCGTGAATTGCTAAGAGCCGCTGTGAGCGGCCATCCAGTGGCCGGTGACCAATCTGCCTCACCTGGGAAAAGCGCAATGATAATACTAACATGGGCCAGTGAAGCGACGTCCTCCACAACTAAACTGAAGAACAAAAGGACAGCAACTTGTCTGTTCTACTTCCCCAAATCCCCAATAAAATCTTTAAAAAAAAAAGAAACCCATTAGTTTTACATTCTTTGTCGCAAATTGACGGATCCATGTGTATTTGTTTAATTATTATAGCTTATATATAAGTTTTATATATATATTCTTTTATATTTACAAAATATTTATAATTTAAAAAGGAACATTCATAGCATAAGAAAAACTCTTGAAAATTAAAAATGTGATAGCAGGAAATAATTATCCCGGAGTTTAAGCTGAAAACCTCCAGAAATTAAACAAAACAATAGAGATGAAAAAATGCTTTTAAATTAAAAAGATGAAGAGATGGATAATGGAGAGAAAGAAAGAAGTAAATTAGAGGATCAGTATAAAAGAACCTACTTCTAAATAAGGGGAGATTCAGAAAGAGAGAAAAGGCAACATGAAAGGAAGGAAATAACACAAAAGAAATAATATAAAATAATCTCCCTAAACTGAAGCTCTTGAGTTTCCAGATTGAATAAGCCCACCAAATTCCCTGCACAAAAGTCTTGATCCCTTAGAGACACATACTCAAATATTTATATTGGGTCATCGGAGAAGTCATGACATATGTTTGCAACAGATGGCACTAGTTCATTTCTGGAAGTGCTACAGTCATTCGCATCTATGTTATTGCTATGTCATTTGACAGCTGACAGTTCTAGCTTCATTCGAAAAAAATTGAGTTATTTGGTTGAGTTTTGGAGATTTTACAACAAGTTGAAGATGGAAAACCAAACTGCATTTTCGCCGTATTTTACTGTTTTACTTCCATAGAGGGAAGAATGCACGTCAAGCTTGTGAAAAGTTGCATGAAGTTTACGGTGACAATGCTCTATAAGAACGTCAGTGCCAACGATGGTTCACGAATTTCCGTGCTGGTGATTTTGATCTCAATGACGCTCCTCAGTCAGGGAGGTCCACCAAGGTTGATGATGACAAAATAAAGGCATTGATCGAGTCAAACCCACGTTACACAAGAGATTGCAGAAACATTGAACATCCA
>NW_017731362.1:3731380-3732801 GCF_001890085.2 Hipposideros armiger
AAAAAAATACTGGTAAATATATACTCTTGGCACTCAGATTTCACATTGGCACTTTTCACTATTTGTGAGTGATGATGGAATTCTAATGCAAGCAATAATTTTTGAAGGGGTTAATAATTCTAACCATATGGGATTTTCTGAATATTCAATAAGATAAAATAAAATGCATCACTCAGAATGAATCTGAATGGCCCTCAATGTGATAAGCTAGACCACTTAGCTGGTAAGTGAATTTACCTAAGCTCCTAACTCCTTCATTCAACAAATATTTAGGAGACTATTATGTTTCAGATACATTCTAAGTACTTGAGATGCATCAGTGAACAAAAGAAACAAAGATCCCTACTCTCATGAAGCTTACATTCTAAATAGTAAACAATAAATAAACAAGATAGCACTATGGAAAAAATTTTAAAGTAGAAGGATAGGGAAGTTAAAATAAAGGTGGTAGAAGCAAGTGACAATTTTTAAAAGGGTGATCAAGGTAGACCCCCTTGAGAAGGTGTTATTGAGCAAAACCTTAAAGGATCTGCAGGGGCTGGCCCTGGAGCTATCTAGAGAAAGAAGAACATTCCAGACAAGAGAACAACAAATGCAAAGGCCCTCAGATGGGAGGGTACTGTCCTTAAGAACAGTAAAAATGCCAGTGTGGCTGGAGTGACAACCGAGAGGACAAAAATGGTAAGAGATGAGCTCTGAGAGAGAGGTACTAAGTGGATGTTGGGGCAAAGAAAGGCTATAGTCTATTGTAAGGCGTTTTGGCTTTGAATCTGAGGGAAATATGGGACCACCACAGTTTTAAGCAGAAAATGTCACGATCCGTTCTGCTGAGAAAAGGGAAGGAGAAAGGAAAGGGGCATAGAAACAGCTATCTGACAGAGAATAGTCTAGTAATCTAGACAAGAAATAATAGTTCAACTAGGGTCAACCCCAATTAACAAGGTAAATCTCAATTAGCAATATTCAAGAAAATTGAGTTTCTAAAGGCCTGGGGATATGTTCCTAGTGAATGTAAAAAATCTACCATAAATCACCAGACTACCTGCAGCACCGGCTCCTGAGGAGCTCTTTATTGTTATCAACTGGGTTCTAAACTTAATTCTAAATGTTTTCTAATATCGCTTCGTACTTACACAATTTCTCTTATGAGAATTTATGCCCAAGGGCTCAAAAATACAAACAGCATTACCATATGAAGCTGCAATCTAAAAAAGAATGAACAAAGTATTAATATTTAGGAAAAGAAAAAATAAAGATGACCACCTTTTCACAGTAACATATAAACGAATTACATATAATTCAATCCTAATACAGTATTCATGGTTTATTCCCTTCTATAAACATTAACTGAACTTAAGAATCTCTATTACCAAAAATTCAGCAGGCTTTATTTTATGTATCAAATACAAGGCTGACCCACA
>NW_017731362.1:3734256-3737170 GCF_001890085.2 Hipposideros armiger
GGAAGCTACTTCAAATGCCTGGCTGAGGTTATACTTAGGCAAAACATGTTATGAAGGATCACATTCAACATGGCAATTAATGAATAAATGATAACAAAGTCATACATGTGAAAGTTACCACCACAAGGACTGTGGACAAAGGAAATAAAAGACAGTACATCAAAGATGTCATAATTTTGCCTTCTTTGCCTTCCAGGTAAAAACAGAGTTATGAACACCAAGGCCTTATCTATTTAAAAAAAAACAAAAAAAAACCACTTTGCTCCCAGAGAATTTGTTTGTTGTGATTATTACCAGCACCTAAATAATTTATTAAAATTCGTCTCTGACAACTATTTTACATCGCTAGGCAGGTTTAAAGCTACCTTGCTTGGCCTAAGGAAATCAGCAATGAAAAATTAATGAAAGAAATCTGACACTCTCAGTGTTCTCTAAAAAGTAAGCTATGCTTAAGGGGGTTAAAAATGGGGGGAAATCAGCAGATCAAGAAACAAGGATCAGAAAACACCAAGAAACTCAGTATTTCAATACTAGGTCAATTATTATCACTGGATTGCCATATTATAGTATATTTACACAAATATTAAAGCTTAATACAAGCAGCAGGGTGAGACAGTAGAAATATTTAATAATGTATTATTTGGCACAAACTTGCATGATTACTGTTTATCACCATGAATATTCTGATTTAACATATCCTCGAAAAAACTTGTTATTACTCAGTAAAGAATAATTCAAGAACACTAAGACTGTTCAAATTATTACAATTATGACAGGAAAAATCTCATTTTCATATTCTTGTTGAGCCATTCAACTCTGCTACACAGTATTGCCCTTACTGAATTGCTACAGTACACAACAAATATGCTATTTACATTAAGTAAACCAAAATTTAATGTACATTATGCTTGAAATTTGGGGGGAGGGGTACATATGATGAAATTTGAACTATTTCAAAATAAACCCTCTGTTTTAAAGTCTGAAGGGAATAAAAATTTAGATTCTTCACTCAACAAATGAACTTTCATTAAAGTAACAGAAACTTTGCAAAGCACCTGTTATATGACAAATATTATTTTAGACATTAACAAC
This sequence comes from Hipposideros armiger, assembly GCF_001890085.2. Classification (NCBI taxonomy): domain Eukaryota; kingdom Metazoa; phylum Chordata; class Mammalia; order Chiroptera; family Hipposideridae; genus Hipposideros; species Hipposideros armiger. The sequence goes on from NW_017731362.1 coordinate 3,735,349, forward strand.
TTGTCAACGTTCTTGATAAAAATGTGATGTTACTATAATTTTTGGGAGAGATAAGGGATACCATATAGAGAAGATAAAAGTTTACTTCCCTACTGTTGACTTAATAGCTGGCAGAATATCAGTACCCACAGGATTGTGAAGCCTACAGATCTCTTAAGACAGTATACACCTGTAGAACAATTAATTATCACATTGTCAGCTTAATGGCTCTTTACAATTTGTATACAACTGTCACTTCAGCCCCTCCTATCAACAGCCATCTAAGCAAGGTATATTAATAAGAAACTGTGGGCAAGCCTTGTATAAAAAGATAAGCATATTCTAGGATTGTTAAATATATTAAAGGATGACATTTAATAAAGTAATTAAATCCTTTACTTACTCTTCCATGTTGGTTAGAACACTCCACACAGCTGACTTGGATGTTTCCATGCTTAGCACCAGGTATGATCTGCACACATTCAAAGTCACTTGCCAAAATAACAATATCACAGCCTGATCCATATGCCTAAAAAGAAAAGTTTTACAATATATCAGATATGTAACTTTTGAATTATGAAAATTTATCTTAGATTGTATTGCCATTGTAATGTGTATATTAACACATTTTACAGAAATAGTTAATGTAAGGATATTAAGAATACCAATTTCCAAATAAGAACATTAAAACTCACATAAATAATGGGATGACAACACCCCATGCATTATCATTCAAAAGCTGCTACTAACAGGAAAAGGGTTCTTTCAGTTCTTAAACACTATGGACTCTGTTCTGCAGGTCATAAATCACATTGCTTAGAGTTTCTCTCCAAAGCTCATCTCAGTAAACTCCTAAGAGTAAAACCTCCATCTCAAAGTAATAAGGCACTGAAGTCTGCAATTGTGTTCCCAGGGTTCAAACCAGGCTTGAGAAACATCACGATAGAAATCAGATGCATTTTCCAACACAATTCCACATGGCTTAAAGAGCTATTTAAATAGACATGAATCCCTGAGACAGAATTACATGCACTAAGGCAAGGACTAAACTTAAAACTCAAGTGCTCAAGTGAACCCATGAGGCAGCGTGCCCTCAGCCTTGAGGGAGTGAGGAAACCAACCCAAAATGGTTTCACAAAAAAGGTTAAATCAAATTTTAAAAAAACTGATTTATATAAATATTGGCAAATATTACTATACAGTCTGAAAAATAAAATATAACACAAAATTATGTTCCCGGAAAATTCTCTTGTTCAATGTAACTATAATGTGCAAAACCACATATTTCTTCCTATTGCCACACTTCTTGGTATATGCCATTCCTGTTTTGCAACCTTGTGAATTTTATGACGATATAAGGGGCAAAAGGTGGAGACACTTTTATGCTTCCAAATTCACCTGATCATTAAATATTTCAAGTACCTTAACAATCTAATTCTCAAATGAAAAAGCCCCACTAAAAGCAACATAAATATAAAATTTATGAGGTAGTTTTTTTCTCACTATTTCTACACCTTTAAGCAATATGGTCATGTCCTACAAAATATAGCCTATAGCCAGGGCTGACATGTCGGGACATCGAAGTCAGTGACCTATGTCCTGAGGCGGTCCCCGTATGGCTGCTAATGAAAAGAGGGAAATAAAGATAAACACTAGATAGGAAGACAAACACTACTTCTACAGGTTACTAAAACTTCCAATGTTGCCAAAATCCTGCTATAACTATTATAAACCATTTCCACTCATATATTTACAAATATCAGAAAGTTCACCAAAAGAAAAACAAAGAATGTTAAGCAAAGGAAGTATGGGGGAAAAAATCACTCACAGGAGGAAACAACCA
>NW_017731362.1:3738355-3767440 GCF_001890085.2 Hipposideros armiger
AAGGAAGATACGATCATTAACATTGTATAAAGAAAGATTCAAGTTCATTAATTTGCCCAGTTAGTAAGTGGAAGATGCTCAAACTCAGATTCTTACAATACTTACGCTCCTTCCACCAACATTACATGTCAAAAGACATAAAATATTCCAGATAAGTATTAGTACACTTGCTTCTCTAAAGATGAGCCATCCCTAGCAACTGCTACTATAGACAGACAGGCTCTTACTGCTCATTAAAAAGGATGTTTACTCTTCCCTAGATACTCATAATTGCCAGATTGTTTCCAGAAAGGATGCACCATACTCCTTACTTGCAGGGAATCTTGCCATTTCTCTGATGCAGCAATAGTTCTCAAACCTGGCTGCATCAAAATCACTGAAGGAGCTAGTTAAATATACAGATTGCTTGGTCCCATCCAAACTTAATAAGAATCTTCATGGATAAAAGATTTTGGCAAATATCTATCAAAATGTAAATACAATCTACTCTCTGATCAAACAAGTTCCTATTTTACTCTATAAGCATACTTACAAAAGTTTGCCAAAAAAATATATAAAAGGATATTCCCTGCCTCATTATTCATAGCAGCAAAAGCTGAAAATGATCATGTGGTTAAATAAATAACTGAATATCTATACACTGGAATACTATGCAGCTGCTAAGCATTTAGACCAGTGCTCTAAAATGGTCTCAAATCCCTCATCAAACTAGCAATTACCATCATAACGGAACAATTATGTCTGGTACTGGTTTCCTGTGGAATCACACCTAGACAATGCCTGCCATTTTATATAATATCCACGGTCACAGCTAGGGGGGAACCCCCTAAACTACTGCACACTAAGAGCTCGCAAAACACAGAGGGAAAATATTATTCTTCTTGACCTTTCTTTAAAGAGTCTAAGGCACAAATAACCCAGGTATGAAGAAGAGGGGACTCACAGTTAGTACTGAATCACATGCATTCTATAGCTGAAGGCTCACAAGATTTTAATGATTTCTATACACATGTGTTTAAATGTGTCTGGATCCCACTACACTGAAAGGTCCATCAGATCAAGGACCACGTCCTTGTTTATCATTGTAATCCCAGCAGCCAGCATATACACAGCCCTCAATAAATATCTGTATAACAAATGAATGGTTCAAAATCTTCCTAATATTTGGCTCTACAAGCCTAAGTACTTGGAAACTTGGTCAAACAAAACTGAGCTCAGATAGTTGACATAACCTAATAATTTGGCCAAGTCTATGACAAGGAAAGAGAGGGAGATTTGGGCTGATTTCCCAGTTTAACAGTATCATGGATTTAGGAGACCTACCTGAAAGGAATCTACCAAAGCCTTCCTTAATAATTTATCATTTACTGAATACCTATTATGATCAGGCAGGCAGTCGGCTATGGTCGTTATGGATGTTGTATCTTCATAGCTCCTCTTTTAAAAGTAATTTGTCCAAGTTTGTAAGAGTGAGGATTCATTTGCTTCATAATAAAGCTCCTGCTCCTTCCAGTGCATCACCCACTTCTACTCCATTAAGATGTCTTATTAGTGCCAGAAAGTCCATGTTCATCTTTGCAATCCCAAGTAACGGTACTACAGCATCTGACACACGGTAAGCACTCGGTAAAGGCCAATAGCTGAGAAGGTTTACACAAGATCTTTAAATTACTCAAGAGATTACCATTGTCTCAATTTTAGGTCAAAAGCAATTTTGTTCCATCCTTCTTTCTCAGAATTCAGTTTTACCAGAGGAAGAATTTATAGTGCCGCAGGAAGAGGGTGCTCGTTGAGGCTGCAAGCAAATACGAAAATGACCCCAGAGAGTATGGGGTGTGGGCTCCCTTATACTCAGTAAATGAAATACCTCTAACTTAGCTGAGTATAAACTACTCCGCAAGTGGGATACAGGCCACAGGATCATTATAGGAAAGCAGAAAAAAGGACTCCAAGGCTTTCTGGAGCAAATGGAATCCCTTCACCAGGTTCCTCGTCCCTTGGGTTCATGGTAGAACTGCCCCTGTGCCACAGCACCATCTACTAGTGTCCTGCACTTGTAACAGTACTGACCTATAAAACACTGTATCTCAAAGTTAAGGGTATGGTTAGGCCCAAACCCACAGATAGGCCCAAGAAAAGAGAGAGTCAGAAAAACACCCTTTCCTTCCATTCATGTGGGAGGATTTCTATTATGGAATGATTGAGCTGTCCTTATGATGAAAAAGAGTAACTAGCAGAAAGTAAGAACTCATAACTAAGAGATAATTCTGTAGTACAGTCCTTAAGTCAAGACATGCTTTAAAAATATTAATCCTCACCTGTTTTAGCCTTATTTTTGGAGACCAAATCTATCCTATTAGGAAAGAGAAAAGTTATCTCTGCTTTGAGCATTGCAACTAAGAGTTTTCAACCTGACTGTAATGGGTATAAGTCACAGATGGTCTCAGGAGGTCTCTGAACTCCTAGAAATTATATTTAAAGTCACATGAATGTGCTTGTTTTTCCTGGGTCCATAGATCTCTTTAGTTTGTCTAAAAGAATCTCTTCCTTAGATAAAGTATGTCATATAATAATGACATGGGAGCTAAAAACTTGAGCATTTGTTACTACCAAGATTCTTTTCTATGTTTTTAGTTGAAATACCCAAAACTTCACTAAAAGAACCTTGCCAATTGGTTGAAGCTGCAAAACAAAGTTACCCTCTTCTTGTATCTTATTAAAATGTTACGCTTGATGAAAAAAAATTAAATATCATCCTCTAAAGTCATAAAGCACTCTGAATTAGCATACTATCATCATCGTAATAAAGAGATTGCTGCCTTCTTTAGAGTTTAATGTTGTTGTGAACAATGATTAAGTGTATCCAAACTGGCATAACACACTCATTGTCTTCTCTAACTTGTTTTATACATAATTGCCTTGACTACATTACTTTCCAAAAAGCAAACAACTACCTGTAATACTCATATCCCACAAATACTATTCTATCATATTTCCTTTAAGTCTTAAAGGATAAAGAAAAGAAACATTTTTTTAATCTTACAGAAAGATGACCTTTCCTATGAAAACAAAAGCTATACTGGCATTTTCTAAGTAGTTGGATGCTTTAACATCCTGGTAGTTACAAGGTCAAAGTTTGAGATTATTAACAACGGTTGACAGATGTACCTAAATTTAAAAGAAAAAGGAAAACACTGATGAATCAAGAGGTATTGAGTATGCTGAGCAGTTTGTCTACTTTAACAAGGTATTGTAATCTTACCAAGAATACTCTCCCAACAGCATTACAGTTAAAACTTCCACCTCTCCCTGAGGGTGAGTTTTGGTTCGTGTAAATAAGTTCATTCTTCTACAAATGAAGACATATGTCATTAAGAGTTAGAAAACTAATTACTTTATTGAAAGCATACTGGGTAATAGGTATTGTACTGCGCATTCTATTATATTCTTAGTCTTTCCTTCAAGACTGCAACAATCTCAAAAGTTGGTTATTAATCCCACTTTAATATAAGGAAATGGAAGTTTGTATGATTTAATCAAAGTCCTAAGCCACAAGGTAAATAAATACATGCTGGCATGCAAATTCAGGTCTCTACACTGTTTTATCCACTTAAGTAATAACCATTTTCTATAGTTTTGTTTTCTATTGCTCAAATTTTTGTTCTTATGGGTTAATTACACAAATTCATTTAAATTCTTCATTTCTGCTGTGACCTTTTGCTTTATAAACAAACAAAAAGCTAAATAGAAGACAGGGTTAACTGGGCTTTGATGGTATCTTGGTTGTACCAAGTTATCTTCAGAAAATACTCTTAAGAGGCCAATGCTGGCCTATGAAAAGTCTTACTGAAAACAAAGCACAGATTAACATAAATTTCCCAAGAAAACATCCTTTCCCTCTCTTCATTTTAGTCACCTAATTAAAATTCTAACTGCTTATGATGCTCTCAGAATTAAAAATTAACTTCTAAAATGGACAAATAGGTTTCCCTATTGAATGGGTCCCTTATTAAGCTAGAACTTTCACATATATTAGTTATCCATTAAAGCCACCTATAAGCTAAATAAACCATTTTAAATGTTTAATTTTTAATGTTTTCAGTAACAAGATTTTCTTTTTATAGAGAAAATAACACATGTACTAAATTTTTTAAAATAAGAAAATTAAGTCACCTTCTTAGTCTTGACCACCTCTCCTCATTCCCAAAAAGCAGTAACGTAATAATTATCTATGAACCCTTCCTGAAATGTTTAGTGTATATGGAAGAGGCCAAAAAAATGTACACACATTTTAAGAAAGGAAAACTGTATTAAGATTGTAATACTCAATATATACTGATAACAAAAGATGAATACACGTCACCTATGACTTCTGCAATTACAAGAGGCACTCAAAATGGTTACCATCAGCGCCCAGACAGTTCTGATTACAGCAAACTACTGCTTGAGCAACGCTGACCGAAGTGTCCACTTGTATACATTTTTTGGGCACCCCTGGTATACGAGTATATCTATGTGTAAATCTTCTTTAACATAAAGGGATTATGCTATACAAAATTCTGTAATTTATTCCTTCTAATTAACAACATATTTTGAAAATTTTCCAAAGATATATCAGCAAAAAAAGAATTACCTCATTTTTCTTAATTGTTGCATAGTATTCCATTTTGTGGCATTGCCATAATTAATTTAGATTGTTTCCAGTCTTTCACTATTGTAAAAAAACGCTTCAATGAACATACTCAAATATGAATAAAATATATTATTCATACATGTGCAAGGATACCCATATGGAAAATTCTAAGACATAATTTGCTGGGACAGTGATTAAAATTTACTAACAACTAGAACTGGCCTCCAAAAAGATCATACTCGGGCCGGCCGAGTGGTGCGTTGGTTAACAGCTGGCTTGGAACGCCAGCTCCTAGCAGCAGGGCCCCAGTTCAGATCCCACATGAGGGCCAGTGACACTGCGCCCTCTACAGCTAAGATGATGAACAACAGCTCGACCTGGAGCTGGGCTGCCGTGAGTCGCCGGCGATGGCGTAGGCTGCAGCCCCTGTGCCAGTGGGCTGCCATAAGCTACTGTGTGGCCAACAGCCAGTGTGAGCGGCCAGCAGCCGGTGTGAGCTGCCAAGAGCCGCCGTGAGCGGCCGTCCAGAGGCCAGCAACCGATCTGCCTCTGCCGGGAAGAGCGCCATGATAATATCAACATGGGCCAGTGAAGCGGTGTCCTCCACAACTAGACTGAAGAACAAAAGGACAGCAACTTGTCTGTTCCCCTTCCCCCAATTCCCCAATAAAATCTTTTAAAAAAAAAAAATCATACTCCCATGTGTATAAAAGTGCCTGTTTCTCCACTTCCTCACTAACCCTGATCATTATCAAACGGTTTTTGTTTGTTTGTTTTAAAGATTTTATTGGGGAATCGGGGAAGGGGAACAGACAAGTTGCTGTCCTTTTGTTCTTCAGTCTAGTTGTGGAGGACGTCGCTTCACTGGCCCATGTTAGTATTACCATTGCGCTCTTCCCAGGTGAGGCAGTCACTTGCCAGCCATTGGACAGCCACTCATGGTGGCTCACAGCAGTCACGCCGGCTGCAGGCCACTCATGCTGGCTGCACTCACAGTAGCTCACAGCAGCCCACTGCAGCAGGGGCTGCAGCCTACGCCATCCCCAGCATTCATGTGAGATCTGAACCGGGGCCCTGCTGCTCAGTGTTGGTGTTCCAAGCCAACTCTTAACCAACGCACCACTCGGCCGGCCCTCAAATGTTTTAATGTTTCTAATCTAACAAAATCTGGCAGCACCCTGTTGTTTTAATTTGTATTTTTGTTAGGAGGAATGTTGAACATCTTTTCATATATTTATCAGCCATTTATATTTATTTCTCTGCAGACTATTCATGTTTATTGGTCCATTTTTTAACTGGGTCTTTAGTCTTGCTCTAAATGATTTATAAGAGCTCTTTATAGAACTCACCCTTTGTCATACATAGCTAACAAGTTGTCCTTCTGTAAATTTCTACACCTAAAGTCAAACCTTTACCATTATCAACTATTGTCCACCACCACCAGCCAGCCAAAATAAATAAGCCTCCTGTCATTCAGATAGAAGTAGGCACCACAGTTAAAAAGGGGAGAAAAGAAGCTCCGCTTCCCACATGACTAAGAACACACTTTACTGATATGATTCAACCATACTAAAGTCCATTCAAGAATGCTGAATGAGCAAAATAAGTAAATGAGAAAGAAACTAAACAGTATGTAAAAGCTTAGAGCCAAAAAATTAACCTAAGTCAACAACTGGTGGAGCAATGTCAGAAATAATCTAATAATGACTACTAGTGTGGTAACCAAGGGGGGTTTTTCTTTTACAAACAACTCATATCAGGAAAAGAAAAATTATTAATAACAGACTACTTACAAGTAGCAGTAAAAAAAAAAAAAAAAGCAAATGGCATGCTGAGTGAAACCTAAGACGAAGCTTAATAATATGTAAAAACAAAAGTCTATGGCCAGAAAAATAAAAAATAAAAGAAAATACTACAAGTGTACATGATTAAGTGATAAGAGACAAAATGATTTTTGTTTTCATTTCTTCCTACCAACCCCAAGAAGCAAATGATCTGACAAAACATGGAACTTTCTTTAAAATAAAACTTTACATTTAAAAAGAACTATTTTTAATATTAGTCAAAAACTAGCCAGTTTTGATCACTTACCAACAAGATGAAGCCATAACAAACTTCTAAACACTAAAAAAAAAAAAAAAGACACCTGCAGTCCAAACTAAGCCTATTTCTATACCCCTAAACAAAACATGTTTTTTAAATTTACTGGTGCTAGTGACATCTGAAAGGAAAATAAGACCTTGAAAAGAGAAATATGGAATTAATTAATTTGCTCTAATTAACCATTACAAACCCAGCTCTACCTGCAGCTGACCTGTATGCTTATTAACAGGTAGGTCTGGAATGGAAACCAAAAATCATCTCTCTTACTAATAACTATTTTATGTCAGTGCTAAGAGTAAACCATTCAAAGTATTAATTATCACAAATTTCTAAGGAAATCATAGTAATGCTGGTAAAAATAATCCCCATGGTCTGGCTAGCATGTATAAAAACCTAAGAGTAACCTTTTAGCCTCTAATTTGTTCTCTAAAGCTTAGCTATATAACAATTTGGCTCATAGAGAATAATGAAGTAAAATACTACTTTTTTAAAATAGCTACTTTAAAGAAATTGAATGAACATTTATTTGAACATTAAATTATTAGAAACAGAATAAGTTATCCAATATTTTGTTTCTTAGTTCATTCTTAAAACATTTTACATTTGAAAGAATTTTAAAGTTAATAGTATATTATGTAATATTGTAGCAATATTAATATGCAATGTTTATGACAACTTCCAATTATTTTGTAACTACTGGACATTTCCAGAAAATCATTTAACCTAAATGTTGATATTTTGAGGGAGATGGTCCTGATGGTGTTTAAAAAAAATACTTCCCAAATAATATAATTAAACTATTCAATTGTAATTAAACTTCTAATACCTTCAATGATGAAAAGGGTACAGTCCTAAGAATCTAGAGATGCTAACACTGACTATAACAATGAGCAAATCATAATCTATCTGTAGATGTTTCCTTCATCAGTCAAATGAACGATTGTGACTACATCACTTCTGAGATCCCTTTCAACTTTTAAACTGTAATTTTATTAAGTGTGCACAAATTTGTTTCAAATAGTCCTGGTACAAAAAATTTTGAGGGCCGGCCGAGTGGCTCAGCTGGTTAAGAGCTGGCTTGGGACACCAGCTGTGAGCAGCAGGGCTGCGGTTCTGATCCCACATTGAGGGCCAGTGACGCTCGCCCTCTATAACTAAGATGATGAACAACAGCTTGACCTGGAGCTGGGCTGCGGTGAGTCCCGGTAGGCTGCAGCAGGGCTGCAATGGGCTGCGGTGAGCTATGTGAGTAGCTGGCAGCCAGCGTGAGCGGCTGGTAGCCGGTGTGAGCTACCGGGAGCAGCTGTGAGCGGCCGACCAATGACCGATGACCAATTGCCTCACCCTGGAAGAGCGCAATGATGATACCAACATGGGCCAGTGAAGCGACGTCCTCCACAACTAGACTGAAGAACAAAACAGCAATTTGTCTACCTGTCTGTTCTCCTTCTCTGATTCCCCAATGCTGTTACCCTCCCCCCAATTCCCCTATAAAAAAAATCTTTAAAAAAAAAAAAAAGAAAGAAAATTTTTGAATAATCTAGTGGTTTACATAGAGCCCAGCTAAGTGTTTTTTTATCTTGTGATTCTTTCCCCTGCTCATAGCTGACACGATGTGAGGATGGTCCCGAATAATGACCAAGTGACTAATAGCTGAAAAAGATGAGCTATGCCAATCTAAGTCCACTATGGGGAATTTAAACCAAAAGAACCAGAGTTAGCAGGAAGAGTTTAGCTGAAAAGTCATACATATTCAGAGATAAGGCAGCCATTAAGAACCATGTACAATGTGAAACTGAAACCACCAGTTTGAGAAGCGAATAGATCAAATATCCAAAAACAAGAACGAACCCATGAGAAAACAAGTGTATAAAATCCCTAAGAGAAGGCAGTCTTGATTCTACCAGCTTTTCAGTTTCAGTCACTCTGAAGCCCAGCTGCCCTTCATTGATAGTTCATTGTGTATCCTGAAATAAACCTTGTTTTTAACTTCAGTTTATCTGTCCCTTGCCCTGACTGAAACCAAAGCTGGTACAAAGGCTGAGGATATTCACAGCAGAGCTTCAAAGGAAATGCCGAACTGGCCATAATATTAGAGTAGGGAATGAAATGAGAATGTTCGGATGGAAAGTTAGCAAAACAGGATGTATAACAGATATACAGTTACTAAAGCTGTCAATCATCTGTGATCGCTTGGGACCCATAATGCCTACCTAGAGAGTAAGACTTTGGAGCCAGACTGGATAGCCAAATGTATTTTTTTCAGCCTTAAATAAGGAATAGTAAAAAGTAATAAGCAAGAAAAGTATGGTGCTCCTGTCACTCTCATACGCTATTGAATATAAAACCATATGGCTTTTCCATAAAACAATTTAGTAGTATGAATTAAGAGACTATAAAGAGATTTAAGTACTTTGATTCATTAAGTCTATTTCTATCCTAAGAAAACATTCAGACATGCAAACATTACAACTAGTACTAAAATGTTTATTGCAACATTAAAGTAATAAAAAATGGGAACCCCCTAAACATCTCATCCTATGAAAATTATGCTTTATCGTGTCAAGTATATTGTCCATCTTACAGACCTTTCTAGGCAAAACTGACCCACCCACAGTCCTCTGAAAGGGCAGCTTTGGCAGACCACATGACCAACATCCACTGCAGACAACTGACTGGACCAGTGTTTAACACTTGAATCCAAAGGCCAAGAATTCCACACCAAAAACTATAGGCTGGGCAGCACAGATGTTGAAATTATCAAAGACATTAAAGGGGCTAGTATAAAAATGCAAAAAGAAGTATAAGTGGACACCCTCAAATCAGTAAGCTTCCATCTTAATTAATTAAAAAAGGAGGGCAAAGCAAAGCCAAAGCATATAGAAGGCAGGAAATAATAAAGATCAGAGCAGAAACCAATGAAACTGAAAACAAAGAGAATATGAATGAAAATCAAATCTGGTTCTCTAAAAACATAAATAAATAAAAAAATATATACACACTTCTTGCAAGACAAAGGAAAAAAAGAGAAAACAAATTACCAATATCAAGAATTAAGGAGAGAATATAGGTAGTAATCTTGCAGACATTAAAAGTATAATAATGAAATACTACAAAAAACTCTACACACATAAATGTGACAATGAAATGGATGAAAAAAATTAATTTCTCCGAAAAGGAAACTACAAAAACACACAGATGAAATAAATTACCTGAAACAAGATGTATAATAGTCCTGTGAGTGCTTTAACTGAATAGTCCTTTAACTATTAAAAAAAAAAATCAAATGTCTACGTAGTCAAAAATCTTCTGAAAAAAAAAAACAAACTCCAGACCCAGATGGTTTCATTGGCAAATTCTACTAACATTTAAAGAATGTTAATTCTACATGATCCCTGACAGGAAACAGAAAAAGGAATAAAGGAATAAATACTGCTAAACTCATTTTATGAAACCAATATTACAATGATACCAAAACCAAATTAAAACATCAAAAGGGAAAAAAACTACAGATAATTTCCTTAATGAACACAGATGCAAAAACGCTCAATAAAATATTAGCAAATTAAATCTAGCCATATATAAAAAGGATAATACATACTATAACCAAGTGGGGCTTATACAAAGCTGATTCAATACGCAAAAACCCATATTAACAGTCTAAAGAAGAAAAATCAATGACTATATCAATCAATTAAGAAAAAACATTTGACAATACAGTAAAACCTTGGATTGCGAGTAACGTGGTTTGCAAATGTTCCACAAGATGAGCAAACATTTCTAATACATTTTAACGTGGTAAACGAGCGATGCCTTGCAATACAAGAACGAATTATGCTCGCAAACCAAGGTATTACTGTATTTAAGATCCCTTCATGATAAAAACTTTCAGCAAAAAAGAAACAGAAGAAAAGTTTCTCAGCCTAACGGGCATCTACAAAAAGCAAAAGCAAAAAATGAAAAACAAAACCTAGCACTAGCCAGTGCAATAAGTACAATAAAGCAAATCAGTCATGAAAGAAGATAGGATTAGCAAATGGATTAGAAGAAGCCATCCAGAATGCTGCAGAGAAGGAAAAAAACAAAACACAGAAAGAGGGTGTTAGACATAGAAATAAAGTGAGAAAGTCAGTAAAACTTTGGATTGCAAGTAACTAGGTTTGCGAGTGTTCAAGACAAGCAAACATTTCTAATACATTTTAACTTGGCAAACGAGCAATGTCTTGCAATACGAGTAGTTTGTTTCCAGAACGAATTACGCTCGCAAACCAAGGTATTACTGTATATGTTTAATATACAGTCATATGCCACTTAAGGACAGGGATACAATTTGAGAAATGCATCATTATGCAGTTGCATCACTGGGCAAACACAGAGTGCACTCACACAAACCTAGATGGTACAGCCTACTACACAACTAGGCTACATGGTTTAGCCTATTACTCCTACACGACAAGCCTGTACACATTGCTACACAAAACAACACTAGATTAAATCAAGCGCAAGACAAAATGATACAATCAAGAGATGCAGTAAACACAAGATGTATGAAGCTGTTGCCAGCATAACACAGCATACTGTTTACAGCAAACTATTATAAGTACAAAGAGTAGACTCTAAAATAACAATACGTATAGTAAATACACAAACCAGTAACACAGTTGGTTGTCATCATTATGAAGTATTATGTACTACACATAATTGTGTGTGCTATACTTTATACGACTGGCAGCGCAGGTTTGTTTACACCAGCATTACCACAAGCACATAATATGTTGCATTACAAAATTAGGATGACTATACACCGCTAGGCAATAGGAATTTTCAGCTCCATTATAATCTTATGAGACCACCTTCATATATGAGGTCCATCAATGACCAAAATGTTGTTATGCAGCATATGAATGTATTAGTCTCATGAGGTCAACAGGGTACAGGCAATATTTGAAAAGATATTAGCTGACAATTTTCCAGATTTGATGAAATACATCAATTCACAGATTCAAAAATTGCACAAGTCCCAAACAGGACTGAGAAAATATGCACACCTAGACACAACATAGTAAAACTCCAGAAAGACAGACAGACACACACACATACACACACACACACACACACACACACACACACACACACGCAAATCTTAAAGCAGCTAGGGAAAAAAATACAACTTTTAAAGAAGCAATAGGCTTGGCAGTTAACTTCTTAATAGAAACAGTGGAGGCCACAAGTCAGAGGACTGATACCATCAAGGTGCTGAAAAGAAAATTCTGCCGTCCTCAACCTAGCACAAATTTTGTCTTTCAAGAATGAAACAAAATACAGACATTTTCAGACAAATGAAAGATGACGTTATAACACCAACAGATCCACACCAACAAAAATTCTAAAGGTTCTCTAGGAAGAAAGAAAATGATCCCAAATGGAATGTGAGAGATGTGGGAAAGAAAAGAGCAAAGGAATAGTAAATATGTAGATAAATCTAAATAAGCATAAAATAATAATAATGTCTTACAGGTCTGTAAATATAAACCAACTTATCACAGAAGGATAGATTATAAGCAGAAAGGGTAAAAAACAATGCAAAGTGTTCTTGTATTGTCTGGAAAGAATATAAAGCCTCATCAGACTTTGGTAAGTCACATGGTAACTTAAGAATGCATGTTGTAATTTCTAGGGTAGACACAGAGTATATAGCTTTAGGACTACTAGAGGGGGAAAATGGAATGAAAAACCATACTCATTTCAAAAGATGCAAAGAAGGAGAGAAAAGGAGGAAAGAGCAGAGCACAAACAGTAAGATGATGGATCTAAATACAAACATCCCAGTAATTAAATGTAAGTGACTTAAAGTTCTAGTTAACACAAAAATTGTCGGGCTAGATTTTAAAAACCCAACTATGGGATATTTAGAAGACACATATTTGAAACATAACTTTACAGAGAAGCTGAAGTAAAAAGATGGAAAAGGATAAACTTCGAAAATGCTAACCAAAAAAAAGCTGAGATAGATGCATTAATATCAGGTAAGTAAACTACAGAAAGCATTATTGGAGATTTTTTAAAAAAAAGAATTACTTCACAATGATACACAGGTTCAATTCACCAGAATGATGTAATTATTTTAAATTTGTTGAGCACACATAATTAAAGAAAATATTAACAAATCTACAAAAAGGCAGGGGTAAATTCATACTCATAGTATTTTAATGTGCCTCTCAGTAAGAGAATGAATAAGCAGACAGAAAAACAGTAAAGTTTTAGAAGATTTAAACAACATGATTAACAAACTTAACCCCTAAAGAACATATGTAGAACACTGTACCAAACAATTGCAGAGCACACACTTTCTTTAAGCACACATGAAATATTTATAAAAATTGATCAACTGAAATTTCAACAAACTTAAAAAAGATTGGAAGTATATGTTGTATGTTGATTGAACATGATACAGCTATGATAAAATTCATAAGCAGAATTATAACCAGAAAAGTCCCATATAGTTGGAAATTTAAAAACACACTTCTAAATTATTTATGAGAGTGATTAAAAAAATAGCTTTGTGGTATGCAGATACAGTATCAGGTCCTAAGAATACAAAACTTACATTCATAAATGCATATATAGAAAGAAAGACGGGAATGAGCTAAGCATTTATCTCAACAAGTTAGGGGGAGAAACAGCAAAATTAATCCAAAAATATATAGAAAAAATAATAAATTAAGAATAAGAGTTAATTAAATAAGACACATCGATCAATGGAACAGAACAGAGACCCCAGAAATAAATCCATGCCTATATGATCATTTAATCTATGACAAAGGAAGCAAGAATTTACAGTGGGGTAACGACAGTCTATTTAATAAATGGTGCTGGGAAAGCTGGACAGATACATGAGAAAACATGAAATTGGACCACCTTCTAACGCATATACAAGAATAAACTAAAAATGGATTAAAGGCTTAAATGTAACACCTGAATCCATAAAACTCCCAGAAGAGAATACAGGAAGTAAACTCTCAGACATTACCCTTAGTAATATTTTTGATGATATATTCCCTCAGGCAAGGGAAACAAATGGGACTACATCAAACTGAAAAGTTTTTTCACAGCAAAGGAAACCAACAAGAAAACAAAAAGACATCCTACTGAATGGGAGAAGATATTTGCCAATGATTCGTCTGATAAGGGGTTAATATCCTATATTTATTGAAAAAAACTCATACAACTCAACACCAAAAAGACAAACAATCCAATTTAAAAAATGTGCTGAGAACATGAAGAAACATTTCTCTGAAGAGGACCTACGGATGGCCAATAGACATATGAAAAGATGCTCAACATCATTAATCATCAAAGAAATGCAAATAAAAACCACAATGAGATACCACCTCACTCCTGTTAGAATGGCTATCATCAATAAATCAATAAACAACTAGTGTTGGCAAGGATGTAAAGAAAAGGGAACCCTTTTGCACGGTTTGTGGGATTGCAAGTTTGGTACAGCCACTATGGAAAAAGTATGGAGGTTCCTCAAAAAATTTAAAGTAGAAAAGAACTACCTTATGACCTAGCAATTCCACTCCTGGGTATTTATCCAAAGAAATCCACAACACTAATTCGAAAAAATATATGCACCCCTATATTTACTGCAGTGCTATTCCCAATAGCCAAGATAGGGCAACAATGGAAATGCCCATCAACAGACAATTGGATAAAGAAATTGTGGTACATTTATACAATGGAGTGTTACTCTGCCATAAAAAAAAGAATGAAATCTTACCATTTGCGACAACACGCATGGCCTTGAGGATATTATGCTAAATTAAATAAGTCAGACTGAGAAAGACAAATACCATATGATTTCACTTACATGTGGAATCTAAAGAACAGAATAAACAAGCAAACGAAACAGAAATAGACTGACAGATACAGAGAAAAAACTGATGGCTGGTAGATGGGAGGGGGGTTGGGGGATGGGAGAGAAGGTGAAGGGATTATAAAATACAAATTGGTAGTCACAAATAGTCACAGAGACGTGCAGTGCAATATGGGGAATATAATCAAAAATGTTGTAAAGATTATGTAGGGTGTCAGATGGGTACTGGGCTTATTGGAAGGATCACTTCATAGATTATATAAATGCCTATCCACTGTGCTGTATGCCTGAAACTAAAATAATACTGAATGTCAACTATAATTTTACACACTTACACACACACACACACACACATCTGCCAATCAAGTTTGCTAGCTTGTTGCAACAATGTTCTAACCTTTTTTTGGTATCAGAGGGATTATTCATTATGAATTTGTACCAACTGGACAAGCAGTTAACCAAGTTTACTGTTTGGAAATGCTGCATGAAAAAGTTAGACGACTTGAACTTTTTGCCAACAATCCATGGCTCTTGCATCACGACAGTGCACCAGCTCACACGGCACTGTCTGTGGGGGAGTTTTTAGCCAGTAAACAAATAACTATATTGAAACACCCTCCCTACTCACCTGATCTGGCCCCCAATGACTTCTTTCTTTATCCGAAGATAAAGGAAATATTGAAAGGAAGACATTTTGATGACATTCAGGACATCAGGGTAATACTACAACAGCTCTGATGGCCATTCCAGAAAAAAAGTTCCAAAATTGCTTTGAAGGATGAACTAGGTGCTAGCATCGGTGCAGAGCTTCCCAACGGGAGTACTTCAAAGGTGACCTAGTGATATTCAGCAATGAGGTATGTAGCACTTTTTCTAGGATGAGCTCGCAAACTTAATTGTCCCACCTCATACAAGTGGAGGGGAAATATACAACAGACTCCAGATCTATAACTTCACCACAAGCACTTTATGTTTCTGGTCAATTTTCCCATTTACCCCTTGGAAATCTCTAAAGAAGGTGAAATAATGCACATTTGAGGTCTGAATTCTTAAAACCTAAATTAAGAACCTCATTTTACAGATGAAAAACCAAAGAGTTTAATTGATTTAGCCAAGATCATGTAAGTAGTCGGTCTCTGAACTCCCATTTCTGGAAAGGCATCATTCAAGACTATACCAGAGTTTCTGGGTAGCTGCTGGGAGTCTTCTCACTATAAGTAGAAAGGTTAATTAACAATCTACATGAAGACATAAGAAAAAACTTCTATTACCTCATATACACCTACAGGCTGACACCAAACACAACCTCACAAATTCTGAAAGGTATTAATTTAAATAAACAAGAATCTACTCTCCAAGAACAAATAATCCAGTTTCTCTTGGAAAAAAAATCCATTCTAAATTCTTGCTTCTGTTTTCCCCTTTACTCTCAACAAAAGCTGTCAATAGGTGTGAGTTGTTATACCTACGCGGTGTGATAAAAAATTACGGCGAATGTTTAAATTTCTAAAAAATTTATTACAGTAAAAACAGATTGCCACTGATCCCCCTCAAAATACTCCCTTTGCTTCGAATACATTCCATCATTCTTGCCACTTTCTGAAGCAGTTCTGGAAGTCCTCTTTTGTGTCTTTAGTTACACGGTAGTGGCTGCCTCGATGTCCTGAATCGATTCAAAATGTTTACCTTTCATGGTCATTTTGACTTTGGGAAAGAGCCAGAAGTCATACGGTGCCAGATCCGGTGAATAGGTGGATGAGAACACACCATAATGTTTTTATTTGAGAGAAACTGCCATACCAGAAGCTATGTGTGACACGGAGCCTTTCCGTTGTGATCACCAAGTACAATGAATGCTGCTACTGAGTGCCATCCAATAGAAAGCCAGGGATCTTCAATATGGGAAGCGGCACATGGAACCTTAGTAACAGTGTGTGACAAGTTTCAACTTGTTCAGTGCAGTCAGTCAGGTGTGAGCTACATTTGAGAGAAGGTGTGTTTTAAAGTGTGTTGTAAATCATCCTCCATCATAACAATGCTCTGTGTCACACATCGCTTCTGGTATACTGCAATTTCTGTCAAATAAAAACGTTATGGTGTGTACTCATCCACTGGATCTGGCACCATGCAACTTCTGGCTCTTCCCCAAAGTCAAAATGATTCAGGACATCGAGGCAGCCACAACAGCGCAACTAAAGACACACAAAACAGGACTTCCAGAACTGCTTCAGAAACTGGCAAGAATGAAGGGATAAGAGTGTTCGAAGCAAGAAGAAGTATTTTGAGGGGGATTAATGACAATGTGTCTTTTACTGTAATAAGTTTTTTTTATTTAAACTTCAACATATTGTTTGATCATCCCTCATATAGATAAGCAGCCTGTAAAGAAGCATTTTTCTGTCCAACTCCCCAATTACCCTGGTCAAAAGTGATCTATTATTCCTCTTGAATTCTCATCGGAATTTAAGTGCCTCAAAATACTACACAGCTGGCCTGCTGTGGTTAAATACAGATCTTAACTCTCCTAGATTACCAGGTTCCTACAATTCTTTAATAAATTTCCTGAAATCAGAACTATGTTTTTTTGTTTTAATCTCCACAGAGCTTCGCACACCTGTATGTTCAAAAAACACATGCTAAATGTATAAACAGGCTGATCATTTTCAAAGTTTGGTGTTGCCATAATTCTAGAACTGGAATGTTTTACTACGGTTGAATTAAAATACGAGGTCAGACAATTAAGTTTGCGAACTCATCCTAAAAAAAGTGCTACATACCTCATTGCTAAATATCACTATAGTCACCTTCGAAATACTCCCCTTGGGAAGCTATTCACCAACCCCAGTGCCTAGTCCACCCTTCAAAGCAATTTTGTAACTCTTTTTCTGGAATAGCCATCAGAGTTGTCATCGTATTACCTTTGATGTCCTGAATGTCATCAAAATGTCTTCCTTTCAGTATTTCCTTTATCTTCAGGTAAACAAAGAAGTCATTGGGGGCCAGATCAGGTGAGTAGGGAGGGTGTTCCAATACAGTGATTTGTTTACTGGCTAAAAACTCCCTCACAGACAGTGCTGTGTGAGCTGGTGCATTGTCGTGATGCAAGAGCCATGGACTGTTGGCGAAAAGTTCAGGTCACCTAATTTTTTCATGCAGCCTTTTCAGCACTACCAAATAGCAAACTTGGTTAATGTTTGTCCAGTTGGTACAAATTTATAATGAATAATCCCTCTGAAATAAAAAAAAGTTGGCAACATGGTTGCAACAAGATCATGAACTTAATTGCCAGACCTCCTATTATCTAAATGCCAGAAAAAGAGGTCATATAAGGATTATCTTCTAACTCTTATATTAATGTTTTTTTCATTCATTACTAACCTGGTGAATTAAAAAAAAGGAAACCCAACAACAAAAGTAAAAAAATGTCAGAATACAGCTATGTTTTCCTAAAAAGCTATGTGTAATGTTTGTAAATTATATTTTTCAACACTCTGAGGGTGTTTGCTATTTAATAAGGAAATTCTGTGTTTTTAAAAAACCACTTTTGTGAAGTAATTTATCCTTCTATTACACCATTATACCCCTTATACCCAATAATTTATCCTTTATATCACACCATTCCTTGGCTTTTGTTCTTGCCA
Organism: Hipposideros armiger; assembly: GCF_001890085.2. NCBI lineage: Eukaryota > Metazoa > Chordata > Mammalia > Chiroptera > Hipposideridae > Hipposideros > Hipposideros armiger. The sequence continues at coordinate 3,756,612 of NW_017731362.1, forward strand.
TCCAGAAAGGCCTAATACCACTCTGTCTTTTCAAATGTCAATCTTCTGTGAAATCTTTTATCTTCCCAACTACATGTGATCTCTTTTATCTGCGTTACATTATAATTATGTATATCTTTTTTAATCTCTGCCAGTATGTTATAAGCTCCCTGAGAGTAGAAATGACTTACTAATTTTTGTAAACTTTGACCAATGTGTTGAATTCACATCAGACTGGAATGACATCAGCTGCCCCATCTGCCTGAAAATAAAGTCTGCACCCCTTAATGCCAAATGGTGGAAAATTTTAAATTATATTAAAATCATCTACTATAATTTTAACTAATATTTTAATGCTTACAAAAAAAGAAAAAATAACTAAGGACTATTTTTCAGGAAAGTTATAAACAACATCAATAAGGAAAAATTTACACTATCTGTTGCATTAAGCCTTAAAACATTCACTTATCTATAACAATGTAGTTGGAAATGTCTCGAAGGCAAAATAAAATACAACAAAGCTCATACATGGTAGAATATCATCTCCTTGGGACTATCTGGGACCTGACTTTTACAGGATAATAGTATTTCCAGAACTTAGATCTTACAATGAAAAGAACGATCAAAAGGTGATACATACAACTATATTTATAAAACCACTTGTTTTAAAAAACTGCTAACTGCCAAAACACAAGTGAAAACCGTCAAAGATGTTAGCACTAAAAGGACATACATCACTAAGACAGTCCATTACAAACCGCACCACCATGTCAACATAGCACCAATTGGACCACACTGACATAACCAAGCAGTCATTCACAGTCCAGCAAATCACACCACCCACCAGGCACAGCGCTATATATGTAACACGCTGTTTTTCAACTGCAATGTCAAGAACACTTCAAAGTCCTTTGGAACAATTCCTTTTCAAAAACTTTGTTTATAGATCACTAAATAAATGATCTGCCCTATTTTGAAAAGGTCTTCAGGTTATTATTGGCTCAGAACCACTGGCTAGCTAGCTGCAAGACAGTCTTTCTTTCTACACTGGCTATGTCTAGGCCTTCCACACACATACACACCCTTCAGAGCAAGAACTCTGATAGGAAATAAACACTACAAAAAAAAAAAAACCCCACCAGATGAGAAGTCACAAGACCTCCCCAGTCCAGTCCTGGCTGGTCCCCTTTTTTAATCATCTGACCCAGAACTCAAGTTTTTTCATCTGATTGCTATACAAACTAAACAGCATGTTCTATATAAAGGGGCTTTACTTTTCAAAACATTTTATTTTACTATACTAATATAGGCATTCAAATAATTGTTAGCTAACTCTACAGTACTTGAAAACAGCTTGTTCTCATTTCTTTTAAAGCAAATTTGTTCTTCCTAAGAGTCCAAAAGGTCATTTCTAGTTCAAGGAAAAATTATAACTGGATCAGTGCATTCAAAACTAAGATATTAAATGAGACAGCGTGCAGCATGGGTTTGTAATGCCAAAGGGCCAAATAATCAGTGTCATAGGTAGGCATCCTAAACCAGGTAAATTCTGAGGGCTATTTGGGAAACTTAAAAGGATTCTCTAGTTGCCACATAAAAACGTAGGCTAGAGTAAGATTAGTTATGTCTATAGCAGAAGGGCCAAGATGAGAAGTATATATAATCAAATATAAAGTCAAAGATGGCAGAAGAATATATGACAAGTTTAAATTTCCTAACCCAGCTGTTAGGAACAACTACATATTCTTGAGTCTATAATTTGGTGAAACAGTATTGGAAGAAAATGACCCCAGCAGCTGTGTGAAGGATGAGCTGAAGTTATCAGATTAGTGTCAGGAAAACCAGTTTGGAAGCTGTCGTATTAAATACAAATAAGGTTCTATAATAAGGTGGTAAGTGAGGACATGAAAAGGGGTAAATCTGATAGACACTGCAGATAGTCAGCTAGACTTGGTGACAGGTTGCATTAGGGAGGTAGAAAAAGATACGAAAATGATTTCCAAGGACCTGGTCATGGGTGGCCTACAGCATAACCACACCTGCGCAGCACTCACAGTTCTCGCACTGGCTTTTCCAGACTGCATCTGAATCTGTTTAGCGCTATATATCAGCCCTGCAGTGAGACACCGTTCCACCTTAGATGAAGATAAAAAACTACCACCACAATAGTGTGGAAATACCCCCCATAACCCAAGGTTCCAGATTTGTTTCTTCATGGAGGAAGCCTGTTCTTATAACCCTAAGGAACTTCTTCCCCACCCACACAATTAGGGGAGAGGGAAATTTCTTCTCTCTATGCCCCAAATATCCTCTACACACTTGAAGTCCAAGCTCAATACTATATAGATATTTTAGGTCACATGTACACAAAACACAAATGACACTATATTGATAGAAAAAGGTGTAACAATACAAATCGGTCAAGTTATATTTTTAAAGGGTTCATTTTAAACTGGAACAAAGCCAAGCTAATTACATTTAAAATTTTAAATGGCCAAAAAGCAATCTTACAGAATTATTTTTAATGTATCACAATGACAAATTCTGTTCCAGAATGCATTGTGCTTCGTGATTCTGCAGTTTTGCTGGAGCTTTTCTTATTTCTGCAGCTTTAAAAACATGCTGTTGGAAAGCAGACATTAGATCAGTGTTTCCCTATCCAAAAAGCATACCATTATGCTACTTACAATTTTATCAAGCAAAATGGTTATCAATACAATGTGTAGTTAATTGAGGTCTCATTGCCTACAGATCCTTCTAATGAGGACCATGTGTAAATTTCATGCAAAAAAAAAGGAACTCATGTTAATCCATGGCAGTGTCTCTATGGGTAAAAGAAGCTCTAGGGCTTTGGTTTGAATTAGCTATACAAACATCCCATTCTCAAAAAGGACTGATCCACCCACGCTCGTTGAGAAACATGTCTATTTCATCTAGATTTTAAGGAGGTTCTAACATGTTATTGTTTACATACTTTACTCGCACAAACAAGAAAAACAATCATAAAATTTTCACATTGCCCTAGCTTAAAAACCCAGCCTACCTTGCAAACGGATTAAAATATTACCTAAAAAAGGTTACCATACTTGTGATCTCGGGATAAATAAGAGCTCTCCAGGCCACTGTCACGCGAACCCTTCCATTCTAAATTTTTCAGGGTCAGAGAACGAATTTTTCTACTTTCTAATGGGAATTAAGATTCTGCACATCAGAAGATAGAGGGCTGGCTCGGGTTTAAAGCCGCAGGCTCCAGCGTCTCCTCGCTGCCCTAGACACTGTAAGCAGGGGGAGCCCAGCGCATCGGTATCGCCTCCATGCTCCGAGTCATGACCAAGTCTCTGCCTCCACGCCAAGAGCAGGTGTGAAACGGCCGCTCTGGGATTTCAGAGGTTGCAACCATCTTCCACCGCAGACCCGGGGCCGCCCAAGGAGAGGAACCTTCTAGTCTAGTCACCCCAGGGGCCCGTCTGCTGAGGGCGGAGAGTGCGGCGAATTTCTAATCCTTTCCCCTGACGGGTAATTTCCTACACCAGCCACAGGACTCGCAGTCCCACGCCCCCTCCGCCCTTAACTGGCTGCAGAGGGAGAACGAGAGGGGTCCACCGACACCTCGCAGCCCCCCGGGGAGGCGTGGGCCCAAGACAACGGCTCTTGGCCCCCGCGTCCGGACCCCGGTCCCTGCCCCTCGGGCTCCCGGACGCCGCTCACCGTGAAGGGGACATCCCCGACGCTGCCCACGGAGTAGCAGTTGTCTCCAGGGTTGACAGCACCGGTGAGGACCTGATGCAGATGCATGTCCGAAGCCCGGGCTGGACAAGAGAATGCAAGACAGGCTCCAGGAGCCTCGCGCCCGGCCCTCCTCCGGCCGCAAGAGCGCTCCCCTCTCCGCCTCCCTTGGGACGCGCGGCGCCTCTGACTTATCGCCTGGCCCCTCTTTCGCCTTCCACCCGCCTAGTCCCAGCCATGGGAGCTCCTCAGCCGCCGCCGCCCGGATCGCCGCTCAGCTGCGGAAATGCCCGGATGCTCCCACTGCCGGCTGCACCGGCGCACAAATGCGGGAGGAGGGCAAAGGGTGCGTGTGCGGCGGGGGAGCGCTGGGGCGAACGCGCGAGCCGGGCGCGTGCTAGAAGGGACGCTGCGCCCGAGGGAGATGGGCGGCGCGCACGCCCACCCGGCGGGGCGCGATGGTCGAGTGGGAGGGTAAACCCCTCCTCCCGCCGCTAAGCTCTTAGCTCAGTCCTTCTCCCCGCCCCACGTTTGCGCGTGCGCGCGCAGTGGTTTCCAGGGCAATTGCGCGCGTCGTGCGGACCCTCGGCCCGGGACTGCGCGCGCAGACGTGCGGGAGTTCCCTCGGAGCCTCCCAGCTGCGGCCGCTGGGGGCGGGGGCGGAAGCGGGACAAGGGCGTGCCTCCGGGCCACTCAGCTGTCCAACTCTGGGGAAACACCACGAGTCTGTTTTTGCTGAGTGTTTAATCCATTTCCAAGTACACTGCGTAATGGTCAGCGCAATTGACCTCAGGAGAACACCCGTCAGCGGGAAATTCCACCTAGGGAAATCTTAAACCCTTTAGGGCTTTTTTAAAAGTACAGTACATAAGATATTTTATTTTACATAAACAATAAAGGCATCTTGAAACCTGAAGCTGTACACCCCTGACAGCAAATTATTTTGCTCCCATCTTTTGTCACAGTCGTTCTAGACAGCGAGAGGGCCCCGTAGAGACGGGTATCTCCTCTACTCTTCTTTTTTTTTTTTTTTCATGTGTAATATCAGGGATTCACAGAATCTCCTGATTTTTCCAGACTGTCTGCTAAACTTCGAGTGGTTGATACAGGGATCAGATCCCTGTTCCAGGTCAATTCATCACAAATTTTTGAGCCTGTACTGTATTAAGCCACTGGGGCAAGGAAGTAGAAGGGATACCAAGACACAACAATCTATAAAACCAGGCAGACGCCAAGTGTTCATGACTAAGACACAAAAGTGTATGCACCACAGAAAAGAAAGAATACTTCTGACTAAGGGGATGGGGTAAAGTGTTATGGAGACGCTGACATAAACAATCCGTGAAGGTTGGCAGGCTGAGATAAACAACAAAATGCATTCAAATAGAGAAAATAGCTTGAGCTAGGTTGGAGGATGTGTTAGAGGAACAAAGATCAGGTTGATATTTGAGGTCAATATGTATGGTGGGGAAAGGAAATGATAGTTAAGGAGATAAAAGGCATCCAAGAGGTAGTTTGTGGCCTGCCTGAAGGTGGAGAGTCTTAAATATTCCACTGAAAGCTTAGATTTCATTCTGCATGGTGTGTGTGTGTGGAGAGGGGGTGTCCATCAAATGTTTATACAATCAAAACTGCTTTAGCTAGATGACTTTGTGAAGGATAATTTAGACTAGTGGAGAAGATGGGAGGCAAAGGCCTGGCAAAAATTGGTGATCTGTTCAGTAGAAAGGAGAAGGAGTCAAAGATAATCCCAATGACCTAAAGTATTTTCCTTTTCATTTAGTGGCATAACTGTCCTCCCAGTCACCCAGACTAGAAACCACAAAGCCACTTTTGGCTCCTTTCTCTCTTTTTTGCCCACATCTAGGGGTTTCTTTTGAAGTCCCCAATTTGTGTTCCTCATCATCCCCACTGCCTTTTACCTTCATTTCAGACCGCATCATTTCTCATTTAATTATCATAGTGACCTCCTAACTAGTTTGACTGCCTTCCTTCTCTGCTCTCCAGACCATCCACTACACTGCAGCCAAAGAAATCTTATAAAGGAGAAATTCCTCTGCTTAAATCTCCACTCCCTACAGGTTAAAGTCTAAACTCCTTAGCTTTGCTCACAAACCAGTTCATTCTGGTTTCTGCCTAATCTTCCCTCACAACTACTGTGTTCCAGCCCCACTGAGCTATTTGCTGTTTCCAGAGTGTGCTGTGTTCTTTTATGCTTCCTTGTTTTGGTTCACGCACTTTGCAATGTTTGGAATGCCTTTCCTCCCCTTCTTGACCTGACAAACCACAATTTAGTTTAAGTCACCTATTCAGTAAATCCTTTCTTGTCTATCCCCCAACACCTTGAGGCTTCCTCCTCTTGAAACACACATATCACATAGCAGTGTAAGTATTGGTTAGTTGGTCTGTTTCTTCTAGGGTTTTTAGATATTTCAAATTGGGATCAGTATCATATTTTCCTGTTTCCCAAGTGCCTAAATCATACTAGATTATTTGCTGACATACAAGATTTGAATGGGAATAAGAGCACCCAATTTTGCTAGAATTTATTGGGTAAAAAGTAATTTCATTATACATGTATTTATTTGTGTTTGTGAAAGTATTTAAATGATTTTACAGTGGTTTTGTAGAAGGAAGTGTGGTCATTACATGCTCATGTTAATACTATGTACTATATATTGGGTTCAAGGAAATCACAGGTTCTGTTTATTTAATTATATACTGCTAACCATGAATAAAGGTACTAAGCCACATAGCTAAAAGAAATATAAAGTGAAAATACAGCAGACAACAACACACACACACAAATGAGTAAATGAGACCCCATTCTATGCATTAAGTACCATGAAATCAAATACTGGCACTAGCATCTTGGTAATAGCAACTAAAAAGCAAGCCACAGTATCAAATAAGTTTGAGAGAATTCATATATATACATATATGAATGTTAAAAATGGTATAAAGCAAGTGATAAATTTAAATAAATTCCCTTATAAGAAGGTTCAATACATGTAGACAAACATTTCAGTAAAAACTGGAATAAAACATACAGCAAAATAATAAATTTGAAGAAATTCCAACATCATGCTCATAGAATAGAATAAAGGCAAATATTTTACTAAATATTAATACACATTGAATAACATGAAAAATTGAATATATGTGATAGAAGCTAGTGTTTTAGTGGATAGTAGCTGCATAACAAGAAACGAACACAGATATCTCAAAGAACTGGAAATGGAATTACCATATGACCCAGCAATTCCACCCTTGGGCTATCTATCCAGAGAAACCCAAGATGCTAATTCAAAAAAATATATGCACCCTTATGTTTATTGCAGCACTACTTACAATAGCCAAGACTTGGAAACAATCGAATTGCCCATTGATAGACGACTAGATTAAGAAACTGTGGTACATTTATACAATGGAGTATTACTCCGCTATAAAGAAGAATGAAATTGTACCATTTGCAACAATATGGATGGACCTAGAGACTATTATGTTAAGTGAAATAAGTCAGTCAGAGAAAGACAAATACCATATTATCTCACTTATATGTGGAATCTAAAAAACTGAAATTAAACAAAATTAAACAGAAATAGTCTCAGAGACATAGAAGAAAAACTGATGGTTGCTAGTTGGGAGGGGGGTGGGGATGAGGGAGAAAGGGAAAGGATTAGACAGCATAAATAAGTAACTACAATATTGCCAAAGGAATATGAAAGACAGTTCAGGGAATATAATTAATAATGTGGTAAATATTTTGTAGGGTGACAGATAGTCACATGTCTTGTTAGGGAGACCTCTTCATGGATGGAGTAGAGGCTTGATCACTGCACTGTACACCTGAAGCTGATGTTTTATAATATTGTATGTCAACTATAATTGAATATATATATATATATATATATATATATATATATATAGTCACAGGACATGGAGTATAGTGTGGGAGTGGAGTCAATGGAATTGTAAGAGATGTGTATGATATGGGGGGGGTTGTCACTTTGAGGTATAAAAAGTATAACTATTGCATGAAACTAATTTTAAAAATAAATAAATAAAATTAAAAAATAAAAATAAAAATAAATTTGTTCATGAAGAGGAAAAAAAGTGAAATGATTTGACTCCTCACATGTTTCATAACAATAGCTTATTAAGGTGACTTTGCATCTGTTTGTAGGGGGAAAAAAAGAAACAAACACTGTTTCTGTGTCATAAAGATTTTCATTTTCACCCTCAAAACTTAAAGAAATATTTTCAAAGCATGAAAACTATTGCTACTGCTGGATTCTAGATGACCCTCTGAATCTTCAACCTTCACTGCATTAGAAACTCAGTCAAACCATCATCAAACAAGAAATTGTACTCAAATTGTCAAGAGCATTAATTCCACATTATTTAAACCATTGCGTAATTGGCTCTTGTTTTACAGCATTCCATGAAGTTTTGACCCATTCACACAGTTATGAAATTGTAAGCCTCTTCCTTCTTTTGGTATCAATTCAAAAAATCTGAAGCCTGCATACACCTGTTTCTCTCTTCCTTCACATATCCTTTAAATGACTTCTTGATAGCGAAGTCTCAAGGTTGCAATTGGCTAGTTCAGTCTCCTGGAATTATAGGCAAGCTTTTTGTTGTCTAATCTGATCAACCAAAACTCATTCCATACTAATATGGCAAGTTTCCTTAGTAGTCCACCCAACTAGGACAGCTGGACCATACTTTAACTGTCCACAATTTAATTTCTTTCTTGTTCATCCAACCTTTTGCATAGATCTAAAAATAAAGGGAAGATTCTTTCTTCTAATCTGGAAATGGTATCATTTTTTTATTAGAAAAAGTATCAGTTTTGTGTCACTAGCAAAACATGCCAATACTGTAAGGTATAAATACTGTAAGGTATAAATTCTCGTGTCTGCAAGTTTTACTATTAACACATATTGTGTCTTTGGTGTTGTGTTTAATGGAACAGGGACTTAGTTTCCCAGCAGTAATCACACACCCATGTGTACTAGTTATCTATTATCATGTAACAATTTATCCCAAAACTTAGTGGCTAAAATCAACAATAAATATTTATTAACTCACAGTTTTAATGCATCAAAAATTCAGTAGTAGCTTAGCTGGGAGGTTTTAGTTCAGAATCTCTATTGAGGTTGCAGTCAAAATGTCAGCTAGAAATCAGACAAGAAAAAAGAAATAAAAAGCATCCAAGTGGGAAAGGAAAAGTAAAACTGTCATTATTTACAGAGAACATGATACTATATAGATTGAACCCCAAAGATTCCACCAAAAAAACTATTAGAACTGATAAGTAAATTCAGTAGAGTAGCAGAATACAAAATTAATATTCAGAAATCAGTTGCGTTTTTACACACCAATAATGAACTATCAGAAAGAGAAATTAAGAAAACAATTCCATTTACAATTGCATCAAAAATAAAATAAAATACCTAGGAATAAATTTAACAAAGGAGGTAAAAGACCTGTACTTGGAAATTGTAAGTCATTGAAGAAGATACAAATAAATGGAAGCATATATGCTCATGGATAGAAAGAATTAACATATGGTAGTTAAAATGTCAATACTACCCAAAGCAATCTATAGATTCAATGCAATCCCCATCAAAATACCAATGTCATTTTTCACAGAACTAGAACAAATAATCCTAAAATTTATATGGAACCATAAAAGACTCTGAATACCATGGCAATCTTGAGAAAGAAAAGAGTTGGTGGTATCATGCTACCTAATATCAAACGATACTACAAGGCCATAGCAATCAAAGCACCATGGTATTGGCATGAAAACAGATACATAAATCAATGAAACAGAATAGAGAACCCAGAAATAAATCCACACCCAAGTGGTCATTTAATCTATGACAAAGGAGACCAGCAATTCCACTTCTGAGTATTTATCCAAAGAAATCTAAAACACTAATTCGAAATGATATGTGCACCCTTATGTTCAGTGCAGCGCTATTGACAATAGCCAAGATATGGAAGCAACCTAAATGCCCATCAATAGATGATTGGATAAAGAAAACGTGATACATAAATACAATGGGATATTACTCAGCCATAAAAAATAAAAAATGAAATCTTATTATTTGTGACAACTTGGGTGGAACTAGAGAGTATTATGCTAAGTGAAATAAGTCAGACTGAGACAAATACCATAAGATCTCATTTATATGTGGAATCTAAAGAACCAGACAAACAAAAAAAAAACAAGACAGAAACAGTTTCATAGATACAGAGAACAAACTGATGGTTACCATATGGAAGGAGTTTGGAGGACTGGGTGAAAAAGGTGAAGGGATTAAGAAGTATAAATTGGTAGTTACAAAATAGTCACAGGGATGTAAAGTACAGTATAGGGAATATAGTCAATAATGCTGTAATAACTATGTATAGTGCCAGGTGAGTACTAGACTTATCAGGGGCTCACTTCATAAACTATATAAATATACACTACAATGCACACTTTAAACTAATGAAAAATAATGTCGAATGTCAACTGTAATTGAAAAATATGTATATATTTTTAAATGTCATCTAGATACTAAATAAAAGAAACAAAAGACCATATATTTCATGATTCAATTTAGATTAAGTTTTCTGAAAAGGCAAATCTATAGACACAGAAAATAGATTAGTGGTTGCCTGGGGCTGGTGGTGGAATGGGAAGTAACTGCTAATGGGCATGGAGTTTCTTTGGGCACAATGGAGATATTCTAAAATTAGACTGTAGTCATGGCTGTGCAACTCCGTAAATTTACTAGAAACATTGAATTGTACTTAATGAATTTTAAATAAACTATAACCTCAATAAAGCTATCTAAAAAAGAAGTGTCAGCCAGGGCTACAGTCATTTGAAGGCTTGACTGAGACTAAAACACCTGCTTCCAAGATGACACACTGTCATGGCTGGCAAGTTAATCCTGGTAGTTGGGTGGAGGCATCAGTTCCTCATTATGTGTCCTCTCCATAGTGCTGCATGAGTGTCCTCAAGACATAACAGCTGGCTTCCCCCAAAGTGAGCAATTCAAGAGAGAGACCAAGGTAGAAACTACAATGCCTTTTATAACCCAACCTCAGAAGTCACACACCAT
>NW_017731362.1:3774185-3776860 GCF_001890085.2 Hipposideros armiger
TTAGAAGGACTAAGTTGGAGAAGAGAGTATTAGGTGGGTCCAATATAGCTATTTTAATCTGCCTGGCACATAGTAAGCACTAAATATATGAAAATTATTATTGTTATTATTAGCATTTTGATGTATATCCTTGTGGTGTTTTAGCTGTGTGTGATTTATGCTACTTTGTGCTCTCCATTTTTTCACTGAAAAATACATTTGATCCTTGAATAAGGTGGGTTTGAACTATGCAGGTCAACTTATATGTGGATTTTTTTCAATAAATATACAGTTGGCCTGCCGTATTTCTGGGTTTCTCATGTGAGGATTCAATCATCCACGGATCAAAACAGTATTTTCAATACATGGTTGGGAATATTCATATGTGGAGGGCAGACTGTATGCATTGCTCTATGCCATTTTACTTAAGGGACTTGAGCATCAGAGGATCTTGGTATCTGCAGAAGGTCCAATCCACTGTGCATATCAAGGGACAACTGTAGTTCATTTTGGGGAGAATCAAAAATTACATGCAGATTTTCAGCTTCACAGATTGGCATCCCCAGTCCCCAGGTTGTTCAAGAGTCAACTGTATGTTATAAACACATTCCTTGTCACTACACACTTTTAATATCATTTTAATGGTCAAAGAGCAGTTAATTGTAGAGATGTATCATTATTTATTCAATTAATCCTAAATCATTGGACATTTACTTGTTTTTCTTGTTATGAAAAAAAATACATAACAAATGTCAGCGTTAAATCTTAGTACATTCATGATTATTCCTTAGGATAGATTCTAAAATTGGAATCAGGATGTATTACTCAGTGTACAAGACATACAATTCAGTCTCTTGAAGATTTCCATTTCAGCTTCCCTCCTAGTTGAGATTTTATCTTTCTTCTTTGGCTCTCATATACATGAGCAAGTCTGAGTTAACCGTCCTGTTTCAACCCAAGTCACAGGAGTTTCCCCAGACGTACACACACACTGTTAGTCTGCTCAATTCAATTCTGACTTTCTACATAGAATTAAGCAACCAGAACCAAAACTAAATTCTACCATCCACTCGGTGGCAGTATTTCCTAAATGTTGGATAGAATATCTGGGAGCAAATAAGTAGCTTCTGCTATTTCAAGAGTACTTTCCATGTAAACCCAATCCCATAAAGTGATGTCCAATGTCACATGAATGGAAAGAGGTAGGATTGTTCAGGCAGATACTTACTAGGTCANGTGTTCCTCTGGTTATTGAGAGAAAAATCAATTGCGCTAATAACCAGGCACTATGTTATTGAGATCACCTAGTACTGTACAGTACTCTTAGGGAAGGGCTAAGATGGTCAGAGGACTAGACCCCCTAACACCACACCCCTAAATAGAAGTGAGGGAGCACAGGAATCAGTACTTCATCTTTGTATCCCTTCCTGTATGAAAGAATTCATATCTGGAGGCAGAAACAAGAAAGTTCAAGAGGGTCTGGCTCCAATGGTGATGGTAGTGATGGTATGTAGTTGCCTGTGGGGGGCCAGGGGAAGGTGCCAACATGAATTAGGTGTTAAAAAAACTCAGCTCAGGCCTGGAGTCAAACTGGGAACCGTGTTGCTCAGAGCTTGCACTCTTGAGTGAGCTCTTAACCAGTTGAGCCACTTGGCCGGCCCTATTGGGTTTTTTAAACAGTAGATTGTAAAAAGAAATAATTATCACACAATAGATGGATGGATAAACAGATTGTGGTATATACTGTTAAAAAAAAAAAAGAAAAAAAAGAAACAACTATCACAAAAAAAGTCACTGCTAAGCCATGTCACCAAACCAAAACTTAATAAACTAGCTTAATTGCAGTTTCAGCTTCTCCCAGGAGTGGAATTTTAAACCAATCAGTCTAGAATTTCCAGATCAACCTTAGTGAAGTAATCTACCTGATAAGACCCCCTACCTTCCCCTAAGGGAAGGTGTCCTTGCCTGAAATAATCCACTCTTTTAATTTCTTAGTCCGGCCCTCTTTCTGCCTATAAAAACCCTACATTTTGTAAAACTCATCATAGCACTCACTCTACTAGTTGCTAGATGAGATGCTGCTTGATTCATGAGTCACTTAAGAAAGTCAATAGGATCTTGAAATTTACTCAGTTATGCTTTTTACCAAAACATACAACATATACACACAATAGAACATTATTCAGCCAGAATGAGAATGAAGTACTGATACATGCTATAACATGAATGAACATCAAAAAAAAAAAAGTATGTGTATGCTCAGTGAAAGAAACTAGACATAAAAACTAGGCATATTGTATGACTCCATTTATATGAAATTATCCAAAATAAGTAAATCTATAGAGACGGAAAAGAGATTGGCAGTTGCAGGGGCTGGGTGGAGGAGGAAATGGGGAGTGACTGTTTAATGGGTACGGGGTCTCCTTCTGTGATGATGATAATGTTTTGGAGCTAGATGTCCTTGAATTGTTCACTTTAAAATGACTAATTTTATGTTATGTGAATTCCACCTCAATAAAAAAAGAAAGATATTTTGTGAATTAAAAAATCAAAATCAAACTCTGTGTGTGTGTGTGTGTGTGTGCAAAAAACAAGATCTAGAAGGTATAGAACAGTTATTATGTCTGATAGAATTATGAACATGTTTAATTTTCATCTTTTTGCAGTTTCCAATTTTTCTACTATATATATATTAT